>NC_031497.1:22566970-22570392 GCF_000237925.1 Schistosoma mansoni | reverse complement strand
TTAGCCATCCAGCTTAGAGAACAAAACTCCATCTGAGCTACAAATCTCCTCCATCTCAATGAATGTTACATTTAAATCAGTACATAATCATACTGAGTTTCTTCCTAATAAATTGCATTTAAGGATTTAATCTCCAACGGTTTTAGAGGAGAAACAAATATACGATACATTGAATGCATATCACCTTTACTTTTGAAATAACCATACTCTTTGTGGGCATACAGTAGCAGAATATACTATCCACAAGTTAAAAAATGAATCCTACCGATCATTCTAACAAAGATTTTAAGATTTCCATCGGATTCTCTTGTAGTTTAATCTAACATGCCTAGTTTACTTCAAAATCTATGTAGTGTAAATAATTTTCAGTTATGAGCACTGATATTAAGTACTATTGTTTTTTTGTCGGTGGAACAGACGTAAGAGAATTAATAGCATTCGAGTTACTTGAATGGTATAACATAAACATTTCTGACTTGATACAAAGCGATAAAGAGCTGTTCCGATTTGTAAATTATTTATTCAACCTTAGGTATCAAAAGCTTCATTTCTAATTAGATGTCCACATTCAGTCGATGCCGTAATTGCAAAATAATCAGTGTACATCTCTATCTATTGAGATTGAGATTTTTTTTCTCAATATAGTTCCTACCAGTCAACATGGTCAACCATATTGGAATGTAGTAGCTAAAAATTCGCGCATTATTATAAAAAGATCCTAATTATGTTTACCATCTCGGTGTATATTTTCAAAATAGCTTTATACGTTTTAATCACTGGCACATAGCTATTGTCATGCTTGTCTAGTCATTTTCGTAGGTTTAAAGCTTTGTCTCCGAACACTTACTTACTTACTTACGCCTGTTACTCCCAATCGAGCATAGGCCGCCGACCAGCATTTTCCAAACCAATCTGTCCTGGGCTTTCCTTTCTAGTTCTATCCAGTTTTTGTTCATTCTTCTCATGTCTGCTTCCATTTCTCGGCGTAATGTGTTCTTTGGTCTTCCTCTTCTCCTTTGGCCTTCAGGATTCCATGTGAGGGCTTGTCTTGTGACACAATTGGGTGATTTCTTCAAAGTGTGCCCAATCCACTTCCATCGCTTCTTCTTGATTTCTTCCTGCACTGGATGGAATGTGATTTGTTCTTTCCCACAGTAGATTGTTGCTGATAGTGTCTGACCAACGGATCCGAAGTATCTTGCGTAGACAACTGTTAATAAACACTCGTATCTTCTGGATGATGGCTTTCATAGTTCTCGAGGTTTCCGCCCCATACAGTAGAACTGTCTTGACATTTGTATTGAAAATTCTGATCTTGGTGTTGGTTGACAGACAATTGTTTTGAGTTCCAGATGTTCTTCAGTTGCAGATATACTGCTCTTGCTTTGCCAATCCTCGCCCTCACATCTGCATCTGATCCACCGTGTTCATCGATGATGCTGCCCAGATATGTAAAGGTTTCCACATTCTCCAAAGCTTCTCCGCCAAGCGTAATTTGATTGGTGCATGTTGTATTGTATCGAAGAGTCTTGCTTTTCCCTTTGCTTATATTGAGACCTGCTGCTGCTGAGGCTTCTGCTACATTGCCTCCGAACACACAAAATGTAATTTTATACTTAGAGACTCTTAACAATAATAACACAATATGGCTTGTTTCAAATTACTTTCTGTTAATAAAATTAAGATGTAATCATAAGAGCTATGATATGCTCAAGCCACTACTTTCTAAACATCAAGTAACTGACATTCTGTAGTTTGTTCCACGTTGATAAAACATTATGATTGCTGTTATTTTATGCCGAAGAAATCATTACATGATAGTGTTGAATTAGAATTAAAAAATTTTCGAGTCACGAGACATCTTAATTTTGTCCATGTGATTTATTTTATAGTTTACTAGTAACCAATAAATATACGGACGTAACTTAAAAGCTCACGTGCGTTTCATCTATTGGTTTGTTGGTTAAGCGTTTGATCTGCAATACCTGCCAGAAAGAATTGATAAATAGGGAACACCTTTATACTTGAATGATTCACTTTTCCACATCACTGTATCGTCCTTTCACAGTCTGGTTGAGATATTTATGCCCACTTACCAACTTTGAATGACTATGTTGATCCTGTTTTCTAATCAAGCTAGTCTTGAAGGGCACACTGAACACTTCTGTATATCGTTACTAATCGTATAATTGCTAAATAACTAAACTATTTATATTCATGTTCCCCTTATCATGAGCTTTATTTTGAACTATAAGCTACTGTTATACGATTTACCATTCTTGAGTTATCCGTAGTCTATTGATTACTGTTCCTCATATTCATAGCCACTTTTGGCTAAATCTTGTACATATGTTGTTTTCTAGTTTATGGTGCGATGTGGTCAGTTTGATTGGCATATAAACTCAGTATGTTTGAAATACAATGATTCATACCGCAGAGGCTGCTTTGAACTTAACTGGTTAGGCTAGGCAGAAGCAGGACTGGCAAGTACTCTAGACTACTCGTACGATTTTTGTGTGTCACTGTTCCAATCGATAATTCACTGCTCTCTGATTAACAGTCTTATCACGTCATACGTTAACAAGGCATCTACTCAGCAACAAGTTATAACACATATTAAAACGAAACGGCCATTCATTGATTCCAGATTTTCCATAGTGGTCTAGCTTTAATTAACTCATGATCTCAACTATTAAAATTACTATAATATCCATAACCTCTTCTGATACAATTTATATTCACTGTGAAAATTCAATTTGAAGTTATACACTCCTTCACAAACAAAAATTTCATCCTTCAATCTTATGAAATAAACTTAGAACGATACATACAGCTTTAATTATTCTGGATCTATTATTGATCATTAATTCAATAAAATGGTTCATTTTTCTAGATCCAGTTGATTTGTTTGACTTTTCTTTTTCCTCCATCTATTTTATAAAATGGTTCTAAATATCAATGTATTTGGATTAAAAATACATATATCTATTATAATGAATTTCAATCCCACCTTTATCAGTACACACTATAATTTTAATTTAATAGTTATTCACATAATCTTTATAAATCACTTCTTAATCTGGATGCATGAATAACAACATTTATCTTTAACGGATGGATTATTATTATTATTATTGTCACTATGAATATTATCATCCACAAAAAAAAATGGAATAACGTGCATTATCCCTTAGTGTTTAGTAGTAGGTAAAGTCAGCTGCTATTAACTACTATTATTTGTTAAACGGTTAAGATATTATTATTATCCTTATTATTATTATGGTACGGATTATCAAAACGAAACTGATAATTTCAGGTTTTTTTTATAAAAACAAAAAAAAAATAAATTCTGATCATATTTGCTTTATTCATAAAGAATGTTAACGCCTCAGTAAACTAAAATAAATCGGTTATTTCTATAT
>NC_031497.1:22478677-22566770 GCF_000237925.1 Schistosoma mansoni | reverse complement strand
GCTAAGATTCGATGACACGACGTCATTATTATTCAAAGATATTCAGTTCGGCAACGCGAAAGTAATATGTGACATGTCGACAGGCCGACCTCGCCCATTCGTTCCTAAACCATTGCGACGGAAAGTATTCGAAAGTATCCATAACCTATCGCACCCGGGAATAAAAGCCACGATGAAATTAATCAGTGAGCGTTTCGTATGGACGAAAATGAATCGCGATGTACGTAATTGGACACAAACATGCATGAAATGTCAAAAAGCCAAAGTATATCGTCATACTAGCTCGCCAATGGGTTCGTTTTCACAGCCAGACACTCGATTCGAACATATACACATCGATATCGTGGGACCACTGCCAGTTTCGAACGGGTACAACTATATTTTTACATGCATCGATAGATTTACCCGATGGCCTGTAGCGGTGCCAATAAAAGACACCTCAGCCGAATCCGTAGCCAAAGCCCTTATCGAAAATTGGATTTCTTACTATGGTATACCGGCAATTATCACGACCGATAGAGGAGCTCAATTTGAAAGTCGACTCTTCCAGCAGCTTACAGAACTCCTCGGAATTAAACGTATACGAACGGCATCCTACCATCCAATGGCAAACGGAATGGTTGAACGCCTACATAGGCAGTTGAAAGCATCCCTTACATCTGTCATTGTCAATAACGATTGGGCTAATAAGCTTCCTTTAGTCATGTTAGGTTTAAGAACAATAATTAAACAGGATATGGGATGTTGTCCAGCCGAGTTGGTATATGGAACTACTTTACGTTTACCCGGAGAATTTTTCGCTTCAGGTAAAAGTGTTCCGACTGATGTAGCCAACTACGTGCAACGCCTGAAGAAACACATGAACGATCTTAAAATAGCACTTTCTAGACTACAACAACGACGAGTATTCGTACCTCAGCAACTACATAATAGCACGCACGTATTCATCAGAAGAGACAATGTACAACCACCTCTGCAACCGAACTATGAAGGTCCATTTAGAGTGATTACGAAGACAGATAAGACAGTCACGGTAGAAAAAGCTGGAAGGACAGATGTAATCAGCATCGATCGAGTGAAACCAGCTTTCATTGATAGCGATTTTCAATCGACAAGTACAAGTCTCTCGAAGACGATCACACCGACTAAACACGAGTCTCAAGAATCAACGACGCTAACGCACCAAAAAGAAGAGACTCCGATAACGACAAAATCTGGTCGCAGAGTAAGATGGCCGCAACGCTGTGTCGCTACAATCTTTTACTGATAATTTTCTGCTATTTCGAATATTAATTATAATTCTTCCTCCTCATTGTATACATATAGATTATTAAACTCATGTTAAACGCTATTAAACTCGGCACAGCTTATGTACATCCTTACGCTTATACGTGTAATTTTTTTCGAAGCGATACCATATTCCTTTTATATCTTACCGCTATTTTGTATGGCCTAACAGACGGGCACAAACTAAATACACACTAACTTCATTCTAATTTTGTACAAGCCTATATCTTCAAATGATTGTAACTACGCTATTCAATTTACTGTACTTTATGCAAACACAGACATTTTTTCATATATCTTTGTTTGCAGGAGGGAGCTATATAGCAACCATCCTATAACCAATTTCGATTATAGTCAATTTTGGTTAAGCCCTTTTTATTAACTTACTTGACAGGCATCGTCATTAGGATAGTAACAATTTGCATATTCTTTGCACTGCTATACCACTAGAGCACATGACACTATCCGAAATGTTGACTGCTTAAATATCATTCGATGACTCATACTCCTCCCCATATGTGTACGCACGCAAATACTATTATCAGCCTTTGTTTTGCTTTGCTGTGCCCTTATTAAATTTGACTATAAATTGCCTATGTAATTGCTTGCTATTCGCTCGCTTGCTCCTCGTTCGTTTCCTTCGCTTGTTCGCCTGTTCACTCGCTCAGGTGTTGTTAACTTTCTGACCTGAGTTATTCGACAACAAACTGTAGTTGCTGCTATCCTTTGTCTTCTGATTTTACACGCCGTTAAGATTAGAATCATAACGGTTATCGAAGTAAACGATTAACGAATCGCGGCACTACAATATAAGCTTTGTCAAATCCAACAATTTACAATCACTACATTTCAAATAAGTACATTTCAACTTTGTGCCGAACTTGATGTTTGCAACTAGTTTGTTTACACCATAAAACCAGTAAGTATAAATATAAACTACTGGTTTATTGGAACTCGGAACATTGAGTCTAGAGCGTGTCTCCAACGACAGCACGAATTACCGTTAGTTGTCTGCTTGAAATTCATATGACGATCTGTATTTTCAAGGAATAAAGTCATTTTTGATAGCAGTTCCTTTGTATTAGCAGTAATATTAAATTTTGTCATGAGATCAAGAACATCTCCCTGTAACTGAATAAATAATGTCAAACTTAACTAGCGAACCGGAACTCTAGTAGGAATCCTTCCTCTCCACTGCTGTTCTTCTGTTGTTTTAGTTATCCCACGAATACAGATACAATTAGAAATCAACATATACGAGCAGTTTGCCTGTTCACAAGACAACCTCCAATCTACTGCGATGTGAAGATGGAAGACATTTATAAACTCACGGCTCTAATATTGCACATTGATCTTACTTTGAGTGCTTTCTCGTTGGTTGTGACTACAGAGTCCTCAGTAGCTAATTTTAATAGACTTAACAACCATGTATACACGGAACTTTATTTTCTAACTAGAATGTGTATGGAAACAAACCAGTCGGTTGACATTAACTCGTCACTCAAATGTTAGATGTATTGAAAACCGAGTCACAAGAATGCAAAATAAAACTTAAAATGTCTATAACTGTACATTACATATTATTGTTATTCAATGAGCACTTTCCTTTTTCTTTTTCACTGGCAACAGAACAGACCTTGTGCCGATGCGCGCAATTGGGTTTTAGGGACTTTGTGGTTGTAAAGTAGTTCGGTATGTTCTTAGTGGGTTTTGACTTATCATGACTCGTTTATGTTTCCTAATTTGTAGATTACCTAAATTCGACTAGTATAGGACTTGATTCTCATTTAACCACGACGTTTAATATCCAAAAAAAATGCAAAAGAGCCTTTTGACTTTCTTTACGCGTTCCCCTAAACCTTTGTCTGAAACTTCGAACAAAATTTGCCCAGAATCCTCAAAAAACACAAACTCTCCAGTTGCATGCCTGAGGCCACCCGGTGAATGCGATGATGAAGTAAAGTCCATCACCTCAAACTTAATACATCTAATGTTAGAATATGTCCAGCCCCACTACTTCGTCCGTTAGCAAAAGACGACGGGTTATCATTGAGTCCAGTGATGATGAAGATGAGGCTTCTGTTCTCTCAAAAGAGAAGACGGAATCGGTAAATAAACATGATGTAAGTGATGTTACTGCCCTGTTATTTTATTAACAGTTGTCACATTATTCATTCTCCCCGCAGCCAGTCAGACAAAATGGCAAAAAGATAAACGAAGCAACAGACGAATCTCTTCTTGAAACGAGTGTAGTCGCGCAGGTCAATGAAGCTTTTGAAGATGAAAGTGTTTCATGGACTCACTTAAGCCTACCATTTTTGGAACCCTCTAAAATCAAAGACATCAATGGTCGAAGGCCTGACCATCCAGAATATGACTCACACACATTATATGTTCCAGAGGAGTTTAAGGTTTGCACACGAGTTCTTTTGTTCAGTGCTTTAGACTAAACAAACTCCTGGCATGCGGCAGTGGTGGGAATTAAAGTCGCGATACACCGACGTAATTCTGTTCTTTAAGGTTGGCAAGTTTTATGAAATGTACCACATGGATGCTATGATTGGCGTAAAAGAGCTTGGTTTGGTGTTTATGAAGGGGAGCTTTGCACACTGTGGATTTCCTGAAGTGGCTTTTCCTCGTATGGCTGATCAGCTTGTCCGTAAAGTAGGTTTCTTAGTTTCTTATGCGTTATTTAAAACCAAGGGTTACAAGGTTGCTCGCATTGAACAAACGGAGTCAATTGATGCTATGAATGAACGATGCAAACGAAAATCTTCAAGCGAGAAGGTTGTGCGAAGAGAAGTATGTCAAATTATAACACCAGGTACTTGCACAGCCAGTACGAGGTCAGAGATATCTGATGTAAAGGCTGTGGAGACTGGTGACGTTGAAAATGGCGACGAGGGCTTTAGGGACCTAATAAACTTAGCCCATCCTGATTCATTTTTACTTGCTGTTGTAGAATCACATGGTGATAAAAGTTACCCTTTTGCTTTCGGAATAGGCTTATTGAATGCATCCACTGGCAAAATCAATGTAAGTTGCCTTCGGTTTTACACTACCAAAGTAGATTGGTCAGTTTTTAGATGATCGTCACTGCTCTCGATTACGTACATTCTTATCCCACTATCCTCCTAACCAGGTAAGATGTGTGTTTTGTTTTGTGTTAGATACTTAGCATTGGCATGTGTTCACCTCTGTTCACTTTGTGTCACCCCTTTCATTGTTTACTCGAATAATTTTCTGTTCCAAATGTTATTCCCAAGTACCTTGGTCTCCGGTCGCATGCAAAGAAATTGGTGTTTCTTGTTTTACGTCATCATTTACTTGCTTTTTGACTCGGAAATGTCTAAACCCACTATATATTCTATCCACATTTATTCCATTTGTGGATGACTTTGTCATTATGTAATTAGGGGTTTACTAAATTTTTTGTAGCCACATTGACTGAGTTGTACTACACCAAATCTTAAAAATTTCCGCATGCAATATTCATGTGCAAGTCACACATCAGATGTAATTAAGTGCTAGGCCGTTTATAAAATGTTTTCGAAGTCATTTAATTCACTAATGACAAGGGAGTTATCTATATTTACAAGGGTAGTGGAATTAATAAATTTCAATTAAAGTTTTTAAATATTAGATAACAGTTAGGACCAGACGGCCCCCTATAAGAAATGGAAGATTTTTGATCGTTATAAGCGTACAGTTCCAAGTTCACTAAAAGGTCACTTCAAATATGTTTAACACAGTTATTCTAATGCTCTCGAATTTTAATCATCTAATAATTAAGTATCGGCGAGTTAAAATTTATCACATTAAAGTTTATGAAAACGTCAGAATAAGAGTAAGGTTGAACGGCAAACTCTGGAAATTTTCATTTGTTCTTTCTTTATAGCTTAAGGATTCAAATACTGCACCGAAAATAAAAAGCTCAAGTGTTTAGTTCTTTTTCAAATAAATGTGAAAGACTAAAACGTCTGAAATAACTTTATCACTTATGAGTTCGATGTAAGTGAAGTATTTATGGAGATGAAATTCCTTTTAGGAAAGATCGGTGACTGATCGGTTAATATCTTTCACAATATTCAATAGTCACTTGTTAAACGACTGGTGAGTAGAAATTTGATCAATCTAGTACTAACAATTAAAACAAGATTTATTTGGAAAATCTGCTGTTGTTCTTCCTAGAAACATAATCTGATGAAATGTCCCATTACCATTATACTCGGCCTAGTATGAAGAAGTGATAGCACAATCATATGAAAATTTGGAGAATAACTGATGATTTAATAAAAAAAAGTCGCAGGTGTTGTAGTAATGATCTAAAAAGTTAAACTGTGTAGCTTAGTATCTCGTAATACCAGCTTCTGCTTTCTCACATATACAATCAAGAAGCTCACTTCAAGTTATACGTTCAGTTCTTGAATTGGTTTATCCTAGAACTCTACCTCATCACTCTGATATTTCATCTTTTCGCTCCATTAAAACCAAATAATTGTCGATCAAGTGTAGTACTTCCCTCCCGTCCCAGACGATGCTTTCGAGACCTTATCACTCGATATACTTCAGTTAAGTAAACTACTTTGGGAATTTATATAACTAACAGAAAAGGCCAGCTTGATTAGATCGTTCATCTAAATAAAAATGAAGGTACTATACACAACCACTCAAGCAAGTTAATTTACTGATGATTTAATAAAATTAATAGAAAGGTTTGATGTTTTTTATCAGTTACTAATCGAGCGCGGAACTGCAGGATCAGCTATAAAATCCTTGATAAAAACATCTCTTTCGTGTGTTCCAACTGAGTTTCTAACTCCAACGAAACAGTTTTGGAGTGCAAAGAACACTGTCCAAGAGCTGGAGACAGCTGATTATTTCCCAAAACAGACGTCCAACACCACCGTTGATTCGAATCATGTCTCTAAAGTATCTTCGTTTCCTGACAAAGAAAATTGGCCAGATGTTCTCTTAAACATGTTATCCGAAGGTTCGTTACGATATGTTTAATGTTGTTCTTCAAATTTCGTTCTAGTTGGTCTTTGTTTTGCAGTTACAGATTTGTCAAAATCTTGGTAACAGAGTGACGATTATGTTTATTCCATTGGTTTCAACTAATGCAATAAAAGTTCAACGTTTTTCTTGTCGTCTGTTCACATCAATTTCTCATTTGGATTTTCATTGTGTTCAAACATTTATTTTGGGGATATGAACCCCCAATAAGATGTAGGAGATACATCATAAATTAGTCACACCCAGTCACTTTCTAAACTGATCGTCTTGAATAACAACTGACATTCTCTCAACACTTAATCAAAAGTTTAGTTATATTTTGAGAAATTCCCTGCCAAAGTAAGTAGTAAAAAAGACTTTTCAGTGTCATAACTAATTATGGTTAAGATGTCAAACTTTCAACCACTGGGTTGAAGTTCAAGTCTCATTCCGATTTCTTTGGTTTGGAATTCTTGTTGATACCAACATCGCTTAGATTCGAAATGTAATTCAAAGCCGAATACACTAGTCTGAGTTCAGGTAGTGATGTAAGTAATTTTCACTCCTCATTTTAGTAAAAATCAATCAAGTATATAAGAAGCAGTATCAGTTGTGTGGGAATCGGTTTTAATATATTTATTCTGTAGTTTTCGTATGCACATCTCTTAGAATTGGAGATTACATTCGGTCGTAGGTGGCAGTTATCATCACTTTAAAGAACGACAACGTCCAAATCACATTAGCTATAATGTTTTTACTTGAGGTTCTACTGCATCAGGAGAATTGGCTGGTCGGCAGTATAACCAGAAGCACATTTATCACTGTCTGATATAGAATATTATAACTTCGTGTTACACAGTCATACCTTTCACTTAAATGTATGAATAGTATCAATGCAGTACGATTTTTAAGTTGGTTACCTATTCCTATGACATTCTACCCACGTCAGTTTTGATCTCTTTACGTTTTTGTAAACCTATAACCAGTGGGTAGGTTAAATTTCCTAGTTTTCTGACTGTGAAATCATCTTTAGACTTTTTCATTACATTTTCAACAAAGTAAATAGGACTCACTGAAACTCCACTTAGTATAATTTTATATTTAAAATACTCAGTAATACTTCGCAAAGTTCTTGTAACGAATATTGCCTTTTTTAATTATTTCGGATCAGATGATCCACTAGGACGTACCGTAAAGTCAGAGTGGGAACTAGCGTTCCGGTGTCTTGGTGCACTTATTTACTACTTACGATATTGTTTGATTGATCGGGAAGTACTATCACTGGGTTTCATTGATGTATACGTACCAATAGATATGAAGAATGCTAACTCTCAAAGAAGTCCTGGCTCTATTGAATTATTTTATGATACACAGTCTCAGATGGTAAGTTTAAAATTCTGAAATGCATTTAAGTCTTAAATCCCAGTCAAGTCTTTAACTACTGAGTTTTCAGCCGTATCAGTGATCAGTTTTCTTGAACACATTAAACACAACAAATGAGTGGTTTTTATTTTGTTTCCACAGTCCAAAGAAGAAACTAAACTATTGATGGTGATTTTCTTATTGACGTAGTACTAAAACATCAATTGATGTGTCTATTATTAATTAGTTTAAATCTCGATCGACTGATTTCTATACATCCCTTTTGATATTTAACCAAATTGAGTAAAACCAAGATCATTACGTCTGCCACTTTTAAACTTGTGTTTTTGTGATGCGTTTATCGATTTCCCATTGTCATATCACCACCTCAATCATTAAGTACATACTACTTACTCTATCCATATTTCTACATCATAGCTTGTACTAATGTAGAAATAAAATAGTCTTATAATCATGACGTCAGGACATGAGTTATTATTAAAAAATCCATACATTTGGTTTAGACGATCTGTACTGACCAGCTCTCCGCCTTTTCTAACATCGTACCTATGTTCGAACAGGTAAATAAATAAAACAACCCCAGGCTTCGTAAATAGGGTTAATGGTACAACTAAGAACAAAGTATATGACAGAAGAATTTTATCCTTTAGCTTTTATTTAGCGTCTTGTTTTCTCATAGCTTTTTATTTACAATTGATTGATCACTGTTTGTGATCAATGTTAGGTCCTTCTTAGTGCAGATCAAATCCTATCGACCAAGTTTCGATGTGGCCACTAGTTAAGGCGACTCGACATTGCGTGCAATATATTGAGATAAGATGGTGGTTGGAGGTAGTCAACAGGAAACCTAGGTCCAGGATATTCTGGTGACTACCTCCAACCACCATCTTATCACAGCTTTTTAGTATAGCTAGGATCTTCATTTTCCATTTCATTCTCTGTATCCGTGTTGCTACTAGTTATTGCAAACGTAAACTGATCATCCGTTTTGGAATTTTTTTCATTTCATATGTATGTTTTCACTTCACAGTTTTTACACTCATGTTTGGATTTTTGACTGTGGACCGTTGTTCATTTCCGAGTTTTTCTTAAGTATTGCATTTTCGTTGAAGAAATTTGATTACTTATGAGTTTTGATGTTTTTCGTTGTTGGTATTCAGAACTGAAATAACCAATAATTTTTGTTGTTTGGGTTCCTTGTACAAATTTCTTGACATCATTTGCGTTTACGTATTTATTATGCTTTGGGTAGAGGATAGCAATGAAATACGTACTCTAGTTTTGTTGTTCAGAACTATTGAAAGTTTATTTATTTGAACACATAAACATTGGTACAAGGAGGTGACAAATAACCTATGCTCCACACAATAACAATGAGGTTGTGAAGGGAGAGGATAGAGGGTGAATATAGTGAAAGAAGAGCAACAGTGAACAGAAATTAGTGTATGAGAGTGAAACATTAATAATAATATTAGTAATACTAATAATAACAATAATAGTAATAATAACAATGATAATGGTGATGATAACAATAATAGGAGAAGCAGTTCAGTTAAGAAAAATACGACCAGAAATAATTCTTCCAGTAAGAGGAGTTACGTTCACCTTTGTGAAGAAGGTAAAAGAAAGTTACAGCAGGATCGCGATAGGCTTTTCTGAGCCATATCTGGTAACGTGTCAAGCCACTGTCGTACCATCTCTAGGATCCCAGCCAGGGAGTCGTGAAGGACTAACAGAAGCCAGTGCTGTACAGCTTTCTTTCATACCACGATACCACGCCATGCACTGACCACCTCTCCGCTTTTTCTGACCGGTCCCAGCGTAGGCAAATTATACACATAGTGAAACGCTCTGGGACTATATTCGTAGTGTATGTCCAAGCCACTGAAGTCGACGTTTCGAGATGGTGACATCAACTAAATTATCGCCTCTGTGCCTGAACACACAACGTCGAACGTTCAATTACTGGATGACAGCACTCTTTCGGAGACAGCGATGATCAAACATAGAGTCGTTTAACATACTCAACTCGGAGAGGTCAGGTTTCACAAACAGAGGGCGAAACTGCTCTTTTAACGATGTGTTGTGGATCCGACATTTTTACACCCAGTCTAACATCACGAAGGTGCCAAATATGGACCAGATTGTCCTTGGCTTCCACCATAAGTGAATTGATATAATCTCACGCACCGGCATTTACACAGCTACCCAGATACACGAATTCTTGACTACTTAATCCGTCACTACCCAGGGGGAGTGCAGGTTCAGGGTTCTGCTTGTTTTGTAAAAGTACTTTGCACTTGGAAGGTGCAAAGCACATGCCATACCTATGGACACATAGCCAAATGACTAAATGCAGTTTGCATGGCTTGAGTCTTATCACATAGTAAGACAATATTATCTGCGTACTCAATGTCGAAAAATCTTTCTCCAGGCAACAGATTCACACTACCATTACCTATATCCATCAGAGATGATTCCAGAATGCCATCAATTAAAACACTGAGGAGGAATAATGAGATTGGGGAGTGCTGCTTAACCACACTGCTTGAATGGTACAATGAAGATAGTTGTATGTCATTACTCTGCCTGAGATGTTTGTATATAGGGCTTTAATGGTGTTAATAAACATCTCAGGCACATCCTTCAATAAACAATCTCGGATAACAGTCCTGTCCAACGAATTGAAGGCGGCCCTAATATCAAGAAACACTACAATTGTGGCCTTGCATTAAGGGTGGCGGTGTTCCATTCTATGTTTGAAGAGATTACGTTAGAAGGTATAGTCCTATGGTAACCGGTGACCAACAATAGGTTCATACGCCATTTGTTTCCTCAGTATCTTGGAGCCTGTGTTCACCATTAGTTTGGGATCAGGGTTTTCCAACTCCTGTACGTAGATCCTCTGTACCCATTAATCAGGTTAAAGAGTCATTTTCTTTTCATCCTCTTAATTTCGTGAAAAAACCCCCATCGCAAGAAGGCATTGAGTAGGAATTCCTTTTCAGTGACTATATGTGAGGTCATGTGAGAGCATTTAGAAAGAGAGAGCGGGCTCTCCCCACCCTCAACTATATCAGGGCATTAGGGGCTGATGGACGTTGTTATCCAGAAACTCGATGAATCACAATCTGATGTGCGAGATAATGGGTACTGAGTTTAAGTGTCAGTGAAGACGTCATTAAGGTACATATACGTTCAGCTGACAAGTCCTGAACTAAACATAATTAGTTTCATGAGTAATTTTGCCACTAACCATTAAAATATATATATGCAAAGTAAAATTATTAAAATCAATTGTTAAACAATAGCTTCTATAGAGTTTTTCTAACCCGAGTTAAAACATTTTGGTTTTTATCATTAATTTCTACACCTTTGGATGCTGTCTTCACTCAATAATTCATAAAGGTATCATTTCTTATTGTTATTCTTACTAATCAGCAAAGACAAAGTAGTATAGTGAACATTATGGAATTCCGCTGTAACAATTCCTAGTGAATCTAAGCAAATTATAATACATTTTTGCAGATTACTACAGCCTTTGTACATACTTAATTAGCTCAACTTTATGTCCTGATTTCAGCCCACTTCTTGACGATGGAAACTAATGGTTTTCTGCAGGTGTTTTTGAAGGATAGTAGGCTAGTCAATTTTTGACTGTCATAGATAGTATTTTTTAAACTTGCATTTCGATATACCATGTTATTCAATATATTTGCTGTTAAAATAATTGTTTTTGTCGTGTGGATAAAATCATATATGCAGGTTTTGGACAATATTACATTATCTAATTTGGATATCATACGAAACAATGTAGATGGTTCTCAAGAAGGTTCTTTGTTGCAACGTCTCAATACTTGTTGTACCTTCTTTGGTATGTCATTGTTTGTATTTGTATAATTTGTTTTATGATCCGAGTATAGACAAATAACATGTAACAAGAATTGACTATAATAAATGTCAATGAGTGTTGAACAACCAGTTAGTCGTGACATAGAGTCTGGTACGTATGCACATCGGTTCAAGACGTCATGCCTCATTAGCAAAGAGAAATGGAATTGTCATGCTAAATCCCAGTATAGTAGATGTAGGAACAGCATCAGTGACAATAAGGAACATTACATATTGAAGATACGACTCGAAAAGAAAATACAAATTAGTGAAATAAAGATAAAAATGTTCATGAGGAATTTAAGAATCTTAGGATTTGAGGGAAGACAAAGAACGAATACGTGTGCTTCATCGCAAACAATTTTGAGCCATGTCATTCAAAATCTCTAACCATTGGTTATGATAATCACGAGAACCCCAACTGGGTTTTGAACAATTAGTTTTATAATCGTTCGAGATCGATTGTTTAGAAGATACTTGTAGTTATGTTTTTAAAAATCACAACAATTGAAATTAAATATCGTCAACGTTTCACCTTTAAGTGTTGTCCCAGCCTCAGAGAAATAATCAAAATAATGTCATACTAAGGGTATGTACTAAACGATTGTCCACTCATGTTAGACTGTTGAATATCGTTCTTAGTGTGTGAATGTGAGTCATCTGATGTGAAATATGTTCAAATTGTAGTAATTGGAGAAATGTTTGTATCTGTATGCTACTATTGCAGTGAACAAAACACTAGTTGGGGACAATCGAATGTATTTAAGCAAACATTACAGACTATCTCAGTAAATTCTGAAAACCATACAATGAACAGTCAATTTGCAAATTAACAACCAATTGTTTCAATCTTCACTGTTTCTTCTCTAATTCCATTGCTCATGCATTTTCCAAACGATTGCGCTTCATTTCAGTTCTTTGCTCATCGGTCTTCTGCAAAAATACATTCTATGTCTGACCAACACCATATACTACTTATATGGATATAAGTAGACCACATCACACTATTACTTGAAAATCATTAACTGTATGTGCCGTTAATTTATGGTCATAATCAAGTTAGTCATTCACGTTGATATCTAGAAATCGAACTATTCAGTTACGACCTATTAAAAAAACATACTATGGAGAACCTAATTTTGTATAAACTAATAAGAATAAATTTACTTTTATGAAAAGTGTGTCAAATTTTCAAGCCAATATAATTTTGTTGTGATTTTTAGCCATTTAAAATACCGGATTTATAAACATTATTGAGACGATTTCAAAATTAACAGTAATGACTGAAAGCAACTTTTATTCCTTATATAAGAACTTTCATCTAAATTAGAGTGGATAGTTTCACAGTATTTGAGCGCCGAGTTGATGTAAAACATTAAATAGGGAATAACATATTTGTAAAATCTCAGCGAATGAGATTTTACAAATATATTATCTTTATTTAATGTTTTATTCCTTATTTATGTGATAACTTTATAATAATTGAAATGATCATTTATTATTAGCCAGAAATCCTATTTACACAGAATGACTTGTTGAAGTATTTTTCTTACGTCTACTATCACTGCTATGCTACAAATTCAAGTAATTTCTTTTATATTATGAAGTTGCTTAAAAATATAGTTTACGGATGCTAGAAGTAATTGCTGCTGTTATCCTAAATATTTAATGAATATTGAAAAGACACTTATCGGTTCCTGTTTCACATGTATTTAACACAATTTTCTTACATTTCGGTTTCTCTCGTAAGGACGTCGTTTGTTGCGTCAGTGGATAACTGCTCCACCATGCAACCCAAATGTTATTAGACAAAGACAACTAGCAATTGAAAATCTTATTTCTATCAGTGATATAATTCCTAAACTTCGAGAAAAATTAGCTCAGTTGCCTGATTTGGAGCGTCTTATTACAAAGTAAGTTTGTTTTTGTTGATTTTTTAAGAAGTTATATCCTGATTCTAATCAAATCTACTTTTTACCTTAAAAATACACTGATATTTATTTTTGTCACTAGAAAGAAATGCCTCCAGTAATTTTTGTAAAATGTTATTTTAATATAAACGGATTAACATTTCCGATATTTTTTCCCTTCAGAATTCATTTATTGGGTTCTAAAGGTGATAAAAACCATCCAGATAGCAGGGCAATCATATTTGAAGAAGTTCAATATTCAAGAAAAAATATTATCGATTTTGTGGCTACTTTAGATGGTTTCGAATTAAGCTACAAAATAATTCATGAAATCAATCATTATCCATTAAGGTTAGTTTTAAATAATTTATGCCAATACTAGATATATGAATTAACAGATAATTCCCATTTAGATCAGAAGGGGTTTTATGGAGATTTCAGTATTTTCATATTTGAAATCATGAGTCAATTAAAGCTAGACCAAGGATATTTGGGTAAAATGAAGTTAATCCTAAAAGGTGTTACTAAATTTTCCAAACCTAAAGGAAACGTAGACAAAACACTGCAAATCGAAAAACAGCTAGCGGATGTTGTTAAAAATCTTAAGAATAAGAGGATAATAACCCCAGATTTATATGATCACATACGTCCAATGGGTTCAATCATCCCACGCTTATATAGATTATCAAAAGTAAATAAACCTGGTTTACCGTTACAACCTATTTTGGATATGTCGAGTTCACCCTACCACCGAATCGCCCAATGGTTGGCTGTTAAATTGGAACCAGTTAGAAGACAAGTTTCTATATATTCTATTCATGATGCTTTTCAATTTATTGTTTGTATTAAGGACGCTAATACTTCCGGAAAACTGAACTTCGTGTTTTTAATTTTTAATATATGAATTAGTATATTCTCGATCGGCAAGTATTTTTTTAAGTATATTAGCAACAGATCCTTTTATCAAATCCATGCTGATTGATAATTTCGCTTCATGAACTGACTTATGTTAGGGAAACAGTAAAATTTTGTTTCGGTTGACAGAGAAGCGTTTTCAAAAGAAAGAAAATAATAAACACTAGTTCGTATGTTTAGTGAGGCAGATCAGCTTAAGATAGTGAGATTGTTTTATTCTCAGTCATTAAAAGTAGTATTATGAATAATTTGTAAACTTGGCGTTGGTTTATGTGTTTCAGTTTCAGTTATGAAAGGACAGGAGGCTTAATAGCCTGTGTTAATCCTGGCAATGTTGGTCTCTCAGTTGATCCAACTTTCTTTTGACAGAATCGACGGATAGAGCCTCAACCACGTGCTGAGGTAATGAACTCCACTCGTTGATGATTCGATGGGAAAATCAACAGTCAGCTGACAGGTTATTTGTCCTGGGCTTGTGATCTTTTTTGGAGTGTCCTCCCTACTGAACCATAGTGGAGAGTTTCTCGGCCCCCTAGGTGTAGTCCAAAGGATGTGGGGTGCGGTAACTTCTAAGTATAAGTTTCGAAATTCGTCCCGAGCCGTTTCATTTGAGGACTCTGGGTCTATTGTCCAATCTACTGACGATGCTGAGTGAATGATATCTTGTATGTTTGCTTTCCACACGTTAGGTCTGGATTGAACTGGCGCGTGCTCGTGATTGACAGTTATATGGAAGCCCATCACTTTTACCTAAGGGTGGCATGTAATCCAGATTCGCAAAGTCATCCTCATAGTGAGTCAATATAAGATCTAATAAGGATGATTCACAGTCCAGGTCGTACCTGGTCGCTTCTTTCACATGTTGCACTAGGGCACATGTGATAACCGCATCAACTAATTCCTGTTCAAAGTAATTATCTGACTATTCAGTTCGCAGATTTCCTCAGTCTACCATGAGTGCATTAAAGTCCCCTAGGACTAGACATCGACCACTTTGTGATCAAGTATTGAGACTGCTTAGCCGGACCTCATTTACCTCACAGCTTGGACTAAGGTAGATTAAACCAATCAGCATCTCTTGTCCCTGAAATTCCAAGCGTCAACTAACTAGTTCACACGTCTCACTAATGGGATACACTTTTGATGATGGTGAATGGGATAGCATTCTTAATGAATAGAGCTACTCCCCCCCTTTACGCTTTTGTATTCTGTCGACCTTTACTAACGTAAAACCATCGAGATCAAGTTCCATACTATCTATAGATTGTGTCAGCCAAGTTTCTGTGACTGCGATTATATTCTTATCGCTTATTGAGCAAGCTTCGGGCATTAGTGTAACAAATCCGAAGCCTATTTAAATGGCTTCGTGATTCACCCAGAGTGGCTTCGGCATCATTCTCTGTTGCAGCCTCACAACCCGAACATTTACAATGGTCAGGCTTCTTTTCGCCAGTGTCTAACCTAAGTTATAGTTCTTTTTCGGCTTCCCATCTTTTTACACGGTCTACGGACAAAAACTCCTGAACCCTTTAATTTATGTCTAGTCTGTAAAATTAAGTCGCGTTCATTAGGAGATTTGAATACTACTTTAAGTAGTCTGTATTGATTAGGCTTCAATTTCGCTAGACTACCTAGTCTATACACCTTTAGGGTGACTCGGGAGATATTTGGAGGCATAAGTTGATCAAGTGGCTGTGTTATCATCATAATGTCATGCTCAAAACGAGTTTTCCGTTCAGAGCTTTCACTCTCATTGATTCTATGAAAAATAACTGACCTGTCACTCTGATTAGTCTTCAATTTCTCGACTACATTGATGGAGGCAGGATTCCCTTTTATATCCTTATGTCGTTTCTTGTTTACAATCTGTACCTATTCGTCAACGTTGGTTGGAGTAGCAACCATAGTCACTTTCAACATACTGCGCGATTCCGAAGTGTTTTCTATGACTTGGGAAGTCGGGTTATGTTCCCTGCTGGAAACCGATCGAGCCTTGCGATTGCGGCTTCTAGACATTTCCGGCTGGATACCATTTAGAAGATGGGGGACAGAAGAAACTTCTTTTCGGTAAACATCAATCTAAAAAATTAGGATTTATCAACAAGATCTAATTTCCACTCTCGGATCTTCAAAGCTGCTCATAAACTGATTGATACTACAAGAAATGATATTGCTCTATGGACGCGGTGATGTTATGAACGTGTTTAAATGGAAACATGCATGTATTCATATTGATCTGGAGTAAGTTTGGAACACTAATATTCAGAATTATGTTAGTGACCAATAACGCCAGGTTGACGCTCATACCATTCTTTCTAACAAACTTTATTTGAAGTTATCACAAGATAAATAACATAATTATTTAATATTACAAAGTACTGTGGTATGATCTAAGAATTACGAAGAGTTTTTCAACTCTCAGATTGCTATTGTTAACCCTGCTAACATTGGACTGCATAACAAATTAAATATGGATTTGAGAAAGATTAAAATTATTTAGAGCTTGGCAAAACAATTTATATTGTTGATTTTCTCAACGTTGATTTGAAGTCGAGAGACTGATATAGACGTAATTTGATACATGTCTGAGAAATCGTCTCAGTCAATGACAAACTATAAATAATCATATTCTTTCGATGTATCTATGTTGTGACTAATAGTTTAATCCTAGAAGTTGCTCGTGTTACAATTTATTAGTATATAACTCACGTTGGATTTCAATTGAAACACTGCCTAGTGCGTATGTTTTTAGGTAGTTCTGTTTTGTAAATTTATTAATCATAAATATTTTAAAAAAAAACTAGTTACTAATTACTTATGGAAAACCATTTCACTATACTTCAGTAACCTAGAAATTTATTTCTTGTTTACATTATGGATATAACTTCTGTAAACACGATAAGGTGTTGATAAACCTATACTCTCGTATCACACAGTTTGTTTATTTACTAGAGAGATACTCTTGATATCTTACAACGAAATTAGTTCCTTCAAATATGATTTTCTGTATTCCATAATTTTGTGTAACAGAGAGACATGATCAGATCTCTCGAAACGACTACCCTCTTTGGGAAATTCATTATATGGAGAAAAAATTGCTCTGTTTTCTTGTGCCTTTAACAACTACGTACCCTGTTAGAAGCAGTAATTCAGTCAAGTTATCATGTGAATCCCTTATGTTTTCTTTAATAGACAAGATATTCTTATTTATTCTTTCGTCTGAACTTAATAAATTGTACTGACATATCACAAAAATCGTAAATGCAGCAGTTTCCTTTGTCTTGAGTATCTGTTAACTTAATCAGTGATCGCTACTCAGATGTAGTACCATTTTTTTATTGTTAAATATACCTGAAGATTGATGTGTATTTTTAATCCATAATTTTAGCTCCGCATATTTGAAAAAATTAGTGACTTTAACTAACCTGGGTGGCAACTTTCCTGATATTACTGAGAAAATAAATTATTTCAAAGTATGTTTGAAAGATGTGTGTTATTAGCTTTCTAAACTGTTAAATTCTAATTGTGAAAATTTTGCCCTATTGGCCTTTTGATTTGTTTTAATTGTTTTCCTTCTTACAAACTATATAATTTCCTATACTTTCTTTTATCTTTCTTTTTCAAGTACTCCGTTTTTCGAACTAGTGATAAGAGATATGTTGAACCTATGTAGGTTGAAGAGTTGAACCTTCATATTTGACCAAATAGAACTATGACACATTTGTCTAGGCGGTCAATTGTCAATTATTACCACTCGGGCCTATACTTGTCTAACACATTTCAGTGTTTCTTTCCAAAGTTTTTCTCATTAATTCACCTTTACCCAGTTTATTTCCTCATCATTCTATAATAATTTGCTACTTGATAGAAATGCTTAGTACTAACGTCTAATTATCATATAAATTTTGCACCCATTTGAAATGTATGGGAGAATAAATTGTGATTATATTCGATTCCTACAGAGTTCGCAAACACAAAAGTCTACACGTTCGTACTTGGCACAAATCAAGAGTAATTAAGTTTGTGGATTTTTTCTATTGCTTGTTCTGACCATCCTTAGCTTTTTATCGTCAATAATCTTATTTGACCTTGTATCAGAGTAAGCGGCGACTAGATACGAGTATAGACTATTTTAGTCCAAAGGAATTACTCCAAACCGATTATATATATATATATATATATATATATATATATATACGTGCTAGATCAATTCATTTTGACTTACTGGGTGTTATCCACTCACTTTGTAGTACAAACTGCTATGGAGGTCAAACCAATTTTTAAGGAACACAAGTCCAAACAGCACCATTTCTATATTTCGTGCATACAGTTCTTTGTCTGAAAGACTTGAATTTATCGCGCTGATTATGTCACACAACGCCATATTTCATCATGCCTGTCTTTGTATAGTTATATTCACTAATTGGCCGCGTTAATTAATCTTTTCTAATATCAATCCTAGGATCCAAACAGACTGTTTACTAAAATTTCCTTTTATCTTCGATTCAAATACTGTACTGTAGACAGGTGTTTATCTTCTCCCTTTTTAAATAATTATTTGAATTTCTATATATTCGTCTACAACATTATATTAAATGTGCTGAGTTTGTCTTCATTTACTCTGTAATTTTATCCATATTGAATAAGTTTCATTGTTCGTATCTCTTTAACAATTAGCGAACGTTGAGGTATACGTTTTGAAATCCAAGTTTCTTTATCAATTAATTTTGATGGAATTCTCGACAACTAATAAAAATCTTCCTTTAATCAACTTTTTTATAAACAGCCAATTTATCAGTTCGTTATTTGGAAGTGATTGAAGTTAATATTGAATTACTGTAACTCAAAAAAACAGTTTGAATCTTCACTAACGAACTAATGAAAATGTAAGGGTTTCCACATGAAGAAATAGGCTTTTATTTAAAGTCCAAATAGTACTATCTTAAGAAATAAGTTATTCTAATATGTTGCTATGTTTTGTTTTGTTCAACTACAGATTTTCACAATTACTCTGATTTCTCTTCATATCAAATATTTTACAGAATGCTTTCGACGCTGAGAAAGCTAAAAGAGAAGGTCGAATCACTCCAGAACCTGGTATAGATCCTGAATATGATGAGTCACTGTCGGAAATCAAAGTTAGTAACGATTTTATCAATATTATTTCTTCAACTCACTTTTAGTGTGATCTGTGTTCATAGGTTTTGTTAACATATTGTATGTTTATTCTGGAAGCTACGTGTATCACGGTGGCTTACGTACAGTATCGGGTGTAAAATAAGAAAGTCTAATTTTCGTTTTAAAAATAAGCATCCCAATGAAACCCAGTCAAATTTAGTGCGTTATTAAAACTAACAGTATTAGGAACATCGATATGACGAGGGCTATTTAAAGTGTTTTGTTAAATTCGAAATTAATTCACCACGGTTCAGTAACTGAAAACTTGGCTTTCAGCCACACTCGTTATTAGGCCTGATGATACTACTTGATTATCTAGACCTAAATGGAAGGGATGGAGTAAAAGATTTACATGTGTATGAATGCATCAGTCAGTATTAAGATAGTAAATTAGGCAATCATACTAGGTAGTAAATGATAATGAAATGTATCTTATCATATTTGATCAAACGAGATACTTAAATAAATTTTAATGGTTCAAATAACCGTGGGCGAGTTCACTGGGAAAACGTGGGACTTAATCCAATGACTGTAAAATTAGTAACGAATATTACAATAACAATCAGCTGGAGTCAGTGAGAGTTTGACGAATAGATTTACATATTCACTCAATGATATTAACTCACTAAGAGTTATACGTAAAATCCAGGAACCAGGACACATGATGTATTTAAAATACAGTACCATCACAGCAAACAAAATAAATATTGAAAATTTATAAACCTGGGATCTTAAATTGTGCGGGGTTTGATTATGTCAACGAAAGTACATTTGATGAGAAACTGCATACTTCAGTCAGAAAACAGCACATATCTATATCAAGCGGAAGTATCAACGACTGACAAACAGGTCAAGGATTTTCCAAATTAGACAGTTCGTTTAAAAAAATAAATATGATCGAAAAAAGATGAACAATGAGATGAGAAATAAGCAACGTTAATAACTGACAAGCTAACGTGACCATCGAAATAGTAGTACAAATTTATAGAACAGACAGTTCATTGAGACTACGAAGCACTATACCATCAAATGGCATACATGTCATACAAATGGTTAAGCTACTGAGTAATAATAAGTAATGTAAGCGAATAAGCAAATAAAGTTTTGATGTGAAAAAAAATTTCAAGTTTTTAATTTTCTGCTTTCAGAGGATTGTTGAGGATATGGACAGATTTTTATTAAAATGGAGCAAAACGTTCGGTACACGGGTAAGCAAATAGTTTCCTAAATACCTGAACTTCCACTTCCACAAAGACATAAAATGCCCATTAACATTAATCCGTGTATCTGTTTTTATTTTCATATTTCTGAAAATATCGTTTAAACAGTAATGCTAAATTGGAACTTAGGCTTTGGTACGATATGATTTCATGTTTAAAAGGTCGACAGTGATTTTGTTGAATACATTTTTTAACAGCTGAAGATTATGCTTTTGTACAGCAAGTAGAAGATACTCTAAGAGTTCATGAATCTCTTCATCGATTCTAGATAGTTTAATCAAAATTGATCTGATGATGCAGTTAATCAGTATTCGATAGCGGTTAGTAATGAATTCTAAGTTTAACATCATAATTTTTTGAGTATATGTTAACGAATTACAACTGGTAACTTTGTAAACTTGTTTCCTTGTGAAATCATCCGCCAGGGTGCCATCTCACTAATTTGACATAGTTTGACGAATCGAGTTTAAATACATCTATTCCACATTGTCCGGTGTCAGTGATTGACAAACATTTACGAGCAAAAGTATTTTTCATTCAAATTAGTGCTCAATGAGCATAGATTTCATCATGCCTTTCTCACAATCTACCTAGTGTGATACGTATAGTAGAATTATTATATCCTAGTAATTACCACATATTCAACGTAAATCATTTATAAACTGGTTTTTTTCCAGTTCACCATACATGTGCGGAAATCTATCTTGTTAGTTGCCTGAAAATTCCTTACTGTAATATTAATTAAGGTATCGAACATAACTATTATCATCATTATTGTTATTTTTGTCATTATTGCGTCAGTAAAATAAGAAAATTCAATACAGATCCCAGTAATTTGTAAGATATATCTATTGTTGCAAATATAAATAACCATATTTCCTAATACATGTATTACACATAGAGAGTAAATGAATTCAGTCCAGGTAGCCATAATCATCACCACTGTTAGTGTAAAAACAGGATAAATAAGAAGCTGATTCATATAATTCAATTTCTGTTTATTAATAAGAAATTTGTATTTAACTCACAAATGAAGTTTTTATCACAGAATACAAAACACTACCATATTCACATTTGTTGATGTGTACTTTGTGTATGTTTTTGCAAAGGTGGTCTAATTAAGATCACTTCGTGATTTAAACATTGTCAAAATTCTATAATTATCTTAAATGTAACTATTAAAATAGTTTGTATTTTAAAATCAAAACTGAAACAACTAAGCAGTACGTATTCATGTATAGAATTAACTTGTGTTGCACGAGGACGTTTTCTTTATACTTATTTCTCCAGCTTGCGATTTCTTTCTGAATGTGTGCTAGCTAAACTTCTTCTGTAGCCCTTTTAGTGCTATTGACTGTCCCAAGCCCGGGTAAAGGAGGAGAGTTGGGCATGAGGTCGGCAACCCCATTCCGTAGAAAAAAACCTTTCTAAAAAATCGCTAACCGGAATAAACAATTTAAACCAACTGAATGTTGGTGAACGGCCTATGCTCCAACATGAGGGGTAACTGGCGTAGGTAGTGTGCTAGTTGATTAATAAGTTGTCACACCAATGTATTTGGTCAAACCACCTTATATACTTGTAGTAATCTACCATACAATTTATGGATAACATTTAAGTACAGTTTTATCTGTGATCAGTAATTGAGTTATTTCATTTCCATTGTTTCATAAAGATATCGACAGTTGTTTCCCTTGCATTCTATTTTTCTGTTTTGTTACTAACCGTGCATGTTTATTTGTTCAATATTCTTTTTTATAATCATTTTATCTTCTAATCGGCTAGTTTGTTAATTAATTCATTCCATCTGGTTTCTTGTTTAAAATGTTTAGCTTGCATATTGGGGAACTGGTCGCAATCGTTATCAGATTGAAATCCCAGAGTCTCTAGCATCTCGTGTTCCTAACTCATGGCAGTTATCTTCACAGCGAAAAGGTGTCAAACGTTATACTTGCTCAGAGACCCAAGAATGGCTAAGCGAGTTAACTGCTGCTGAGGAACGTAAAGATGCTAGTCTACGGTCGATAATGCAACATATATTTTCATCGTTTAGCGAATCGTAAGTTATCTTTACATTCGATTCAAATACAATTCGAAACAGTGTCGAAGTTACTATTCAACCGATTTGTGATCATTAACTTGATAATTATTCCACTTTTTCTATTACAACATTCAGAACATAAAGTGTTCAATGAAAATATCTTTTGAAAACTTTGTTCTCAAGCTATGTGTGCGCATTATTTGTACAGAAGCACACTGAATGAAAGTGTTAGCTAATGTATAACCTGAGTGACCAAGTTTAATTTTTTGTTTATTTGGTGTGGACGCGATAGTATCGATGACTCTTAACTACACTCCGATATCAGAATAGAATAACCCTTAGTCTTGGTTATTCAAAAAGACAAATCTTATAAGGAGGAGTTATTCAGTAGTGATCAAATAAGATTAATTCACATTCGAATTCGTCCATTTATATGCCGATTACTTTCAGTGACTATTAGAGGATTTGTCAAACTAAACAGTTTCCATTTGAATGAAAAATCACAATTAATTAATTGTTATGAATAAAAATGCACTAAAGGTCAGTGAGCAAAAATTACCTTGAATAAATATGTAAACTCTAAGATTGATGTCTTCCCAATACGTTGTATTTGTTGATTTAGCATCCCCAACAATACCCGATTCTTTTGTTGTTTTCAAAAGTTGGAAACATATTTTTACGAGATTCATATCACCTAAGTCCTACAAAAATTCATACTGTGGATATATGGATTAGTCGTGTGGTCGAAGTAAACTAAGTGTTCAATAATTTCGACCTGCCGATCACTCTCCTCCTACCCTTATAAGAATATGTTAGTGTTCTCTCATGTGCGCGTTGAAAATGAGCCCTGGTCACAAATGATCTAATTTGCTCACAGATGAAAATACACCTATAGATTCACAATGAGGCAGCCAACAGTGTAGCTTATCCTTCAAGCGTACAGAAACTTTTGCGCCTTGTCATTATCACATAATGTTTAGCTGAGTGAAACGTTTTCACGATCTTTTCAAACAAACCTTATCAAGGTACATCCATTTTTTAATTATCTTTAAATCCCGAATCTATTTAAGGGTATCTCTTACAACATAATTTATAGCTTCCTTATATATATGATTATAACAAGCTACATAATTCGTAAGAAAATTCCCTATCTTCACCATTTGTTTGGTTATATAAAGCTTAATATTCATTGTCTATGGATGTCCATAACTCGTTATGCACATCCCACAAATTCCATTATTATTATTAAATTATAGTCTATTGAATAATCACATCTTACTGTTTTTTTTTCATTGCTTTCTTATTCTCCCTACATAAATCGATACAAAGTGCGTAATTTTAAAGTTTGTGTCGCTTTTGTGACCATTTTGTGCTCCTAAACCTCATGCCTGATCCTCGTGTTCTATCGCGTGCTTTAATTATTGTTAAATTTTTCTATAGCTTTCAACTGTTTATCAAATACTTTATTTAAAATCCCGAAGCCATCCATGATAGATTATTTCCCTGTTATTTTTATTACTTAGATTTACCCATTGGCACATGGCTATGTCTTGTTTAGCTGAATTAGACTGTATAATTGCTTTATATTTGTACAGTACAAATGCTTCTGATGTGATGTGTCTTCCAGAATTCATTGACCTAAATTCATCTACTGAAGTATGTTTGATTTCATCTTCTATTACGCATGATATTTGTCCATTAATTCTAAAATGTTTGAAATTACTATCATGTAATGTGAAGAAAATTGTGAACCATTGTTGATTTTGCCTGTAAGATAACGAATTAGTTAATTTAGCAGGTTTTCATATGTCTTCTTATTGGCTTTTCTGCCTTGTCAACGAAGTCTGCTGACATTGACTACTGTATATGCCAAAAGACTGGTATCCTATAGGAAATTTCCCACCCGTCGCTAATCTACTATTCAGAACACTAAGGAAAAACTGGCAAACTTCCTTTTGGTATTCTTCAAAGTCAAAAACTCAAGTGATTGTTTACATAAAATTCAAAACCATAATTTATACAAACAATCTTAATATTTAGATAACTAAGATTTATAATTCATCTTTTGTAATTTATAAATGTTAGGAAGTATTGCAATAGATAATGAGTCAAATCAATCGTTTCGTATATACCCATTCAAAATGCTTGTATTAAATCTTCAGAGAATAACTATGATATATATATATATATATATATATATATATATATTGGACATCATTTGAATTGATACTATTCATTTATAAGGATAACATCTTTTCTAATTATAAGCAGATATGGATAGTGGCTAGCAGTGGAATCCAGGACGCGCGTTTCGTCCTATTTGGGACTCGTCAGCCGGGTGTACCTGCATCTCAGAGTTGATGTTCACTCGAATCCATCTCTGCTTACCATGCTTGTGAATTAAGGCTATATCGAGGCAATACGCACAGTATGCACATATGCCAATTAGAGACTGACCAGTTGCAGTCCTAACACATCGATGGGAAGATTCAAACAAACAACACTAAATGAATTTTTTCTAATTATAGTTGTGTAATTTTGATTTAAAAAATTCAATTTTTTTTAGCCATTACTGGAAATAGTTGATGGAATTCATCCTTGTCTTATAAATACATTTTCTGGTGGAGATATTATTTCAAATGATATAAAACTTGGTACAACATCATCGATGATAAATTCACCAACACAGCATCATACGTTACATGATATGTTTAACAATGCTTCTGTTATTCTTGTCACTGGTCCTAATATGGGTGGAAAATCAACTTTAATGAGACAAGCTGCTTTATTAGTTATATTAGCCCATTTAGTGAGTTGTATTGTGATTAGTTATTTTGTATATATATATTGTATTATTTAAACTATGTGCTGTAAAATGACACCTTATTAATCAGGTCGTAAAAAGCCTAGATTTTTTACATTTCACTTGGAATTTATTGTAATGGTACATTAATTTTCGGTAAGATGTAAGTATAAATGTAGTTAAATTTTCTGGATTTCGTTTCATGTAATTTAGTTTGGATATCTGGATTGGTGGGTTATGTTAATAACCATTACTCAAAATAAGTGTAACAGAAAACCAAATACTCAAACATGTATATGTATCAAATTTAAACCATGCTGATTTTTGATCATTTGTATGTTGGTTAGTTACATCAGACTAAATTTTAATTACTGTTATGGACATACGTGCCTTGATCTCTTTGTTGTACTTACTCTTTTTATTATTTTGTTAATATAACTACAGCTAAACATGTTTTTATGTTGGTTTGCTAATTCATATCAATACTATAGTGTTTACTCTGTGTGTAAAATATATGAATGGTTCTCAGATAATGTTAAAACATATAGATGATGAAGCGTTCCATACAATGTTTTTATTTAGGCCTTGTTGACGTTATGCGACTTGGCTCAGAAACAGTCAAATTCGCGTGGTAGTGTGCATTTCCTAGATTTTGAGTTTCAAAAGTTTTTTATATACATTCATCTTGAAACCATATTTTTTTTATCTTTTCCACTATCTTTGGTATTACTTTTATTTCGACCCTTTGCTATTCGCTGTTGATTTCATCTCTGGTAATACAGCAAGGTTATTTATTTGAACACATAAATATTGGCACAAATGGGCACTGAATACATATGCGCCATACAAGTTGCTCGACATTTCATTTATTTGTGTGTGGGTTGTGATACTACCTGGGTACCCAGACCGAAGCAGGTGGTTTTCTTAGAGGGCTATATCCGGAGCTTCTGACCTGAAGGTCTGACCCACAAGGCAGTGGAGCAACGTCAGAGAATGCAGTCCCATGGTAGTCGGTGACCGACGATTGGTTCATACGCCATTTGTTTCCTCAGGATACTGGAGCCTGTGTTCACCATTAGTTTGGAATCAGGGTTTTCCAACTCCCCTAGGTGGATCCTCCATATCCACTAACCCAGTTAAAGCGCTGGACATGCGCTTTTCTTCCTCTCAATTTCGTCAACACCCCCGCTGTGAGTAGGATTTCCCTGGCAGTGTCTGTACATGCGTGGCCATGTGAAAGTATCTCGAGAGGGATAGCTTACTCTTCCCACTCTCGGCCGTACGAGGGCATTTGGGGGCTACAGCAAGGTTGAGTAACAGTTGTTTTTTTTTTTCGAAATTTTTTGTTTATGCCAACTTCCGATTTTTATCCTTATTTTTATTTTGCACTAACTTAGTGTTTTACTAGGCTATTCGCTACTCAATTTGTACTTCAGTAGATTATATTTTATCGAAATATTATAAACATGTATTAATACTTTAGGCAACGTTTATCAGACAACTCAAGAACTATAGATCACTGCAACGAAAATTGTAATCGTTTATTTTCATGAAAAATAGTTCCAGTAGCGACAGTAGATTACTCTTCGAAATTTCCTCTGATCCATATCTGTTCCAGGTCTAGAACTGTTAATTGTTTGCTTACCCTAGGTATTATATTCCTAAATACCACGTGAGAAATCTTCGATATTTTCTTTATAGATGTCGATAAAATCTCGATCTAAATTCTTCTTTTTAATTGTTTTAAATATCTTCTTAGGGTTGTCGTATTCCGGCCAAGTCATGCAAACTAACTCCTGTGGATCGGATATTTTCACGCCTTGGTGCTAGTGACAGAATGCTTTCAGGTGAAAGTACGTTTTTGGTGGAGTTATCAGAGACGGCATCTATTTTGCATCATATCACTCCTCATAGTCTTGTTTTGATGGATGAATTAGGTCGTGGAACTTCCACTCACGACGGATCAGCCCTAGCAGGTGCAGTTGTGTCTTACTTAGCTAAACCAAATGGAAGGTTTTTCAATGGCTCTGGCCCTAGAACTTTGTTTTCAACGCACTATCACAGCTTGGTAGATCAAGTTGCTAACAAAGACCGATCTACTTCCGATGAAGATATAAATCACTTATGTATTGGCCTGGGTCACATGGTAAGCATTTTATTGTGGTTGATTACAAATATTCATATATGTACGTAACATCTTTTTATGCTCAATTATTATTTATTGACCTATCACACTATAAGTGTATAAGTTTGGTTTATTGTAGCAATATTCCAGTTGTTTCCACGCACTGTGAGTTATCCTTGAACTTCAAAAATATATAGTTCCTATTTAGTCATCGAGGTATTTTACTGATGTCAATACCGACCATTTATGACATGCATTACTTTGCTTAAGAATGAGTTTAAAATTACTGCAAGGTGTCCGGGAAGAATTAAGGCGTCAGTTCACAAAGCCACTGACTATTTACCTGAACTGCGTGAGGTGGTAGTGTGGAGTATTAGTGAGGTTCTCGTGTGTCCCGAAATCTATTACATAGCGAGAGATAAATCTATTCGCTACCATTCTCTAGATCTGAAACACCTCATACTTTTAATTCGTTTTTATGTCCTATGGCACTCTCGTTTCCCAAGGTCCCACTTTGTATACTGTTTCACAGTTTGATAAGTCGAACCAGTGCAATTTTGTTCATTATATTCTATCGTTCGATAGATCATACTGGAATAATCGAATCCATTCAGATGTATTCTCCTAACATTTTTGCTGCCTTTTAATTCGCTAGGCAGGAAATTTTTTAGTTGTTCAGATTACATTTCTAAGTTATAATTTTTTTCAAGAAATTTTCTATCTGTATTGTAAACGTTTAAGATTGAAAAAGTCTTGGGAGTGAGTATATTTTTCCGAGCATTATGCACTTAAAATGTTTCTTATTAAATCATTATCATAAGAATTGCCTATATCTAATAATTTTTTATTTTCTTCTTGTATACGTAAATAAAAAGGCTTGTATGGTTGAAGCAGAATCAGAGTCAACAAATGGTTTAGAAAATATCACATTTTTGTATAAATTTATTCCTGGTGCATGTCCGAAAAGCTATGGTTTCAATGCAGCTCGTTTAGCTATGCTACCTGATAAGGTTAGAGTTTCATGAGTAAACTATGTACTGTTTTGACAATGATTTATCTGTGTGCATCTTTTTTGTCTTTTTCTCTATTATCAATATCTTATTACGTTAATAGTGAATTTGAGTAGCCAATTTGATTACCGATATCACTATCCATAAACTGTTTGTTTATTTGAGACCAGACATTTTTTCATGGATTTCCACATAGTTTTTCTTCATAGTAATCTTAATCCATGTACCATTATGTGTAACTGATAAAATCTTTAGTATAGTATATCCTTCAATTAAAGCCGTATTATCCAAAGACTACATTCCAACCTAATAGAAGATATGACATCTAAATAACCATGTATTGAAACACTACGTTTCGTGAAAAATATTAGTGATATTTGTAGTTCACCTCAAAAGTTCACTGTGTTCATATCTGTACCACTTGAATGGTGACTGAATTATCTTAAATAGTTCTACTTTTTAAATCCCTTACCGAATAATTCACCTTACATCATTTTTAAGATGATGCAGTCAGTCTCGATATACATTAGAACGTCCCAAACATCTGTGAATATTCTTACTTCAGTCGAGGTACATATACACGTGAAGTGACTTATTTAATGAAAAAAAAGTTAGGTAATTAATGCAGAGCATAATTTTTACGTCGATTTTTTAAAGCTATTCATACTGCTGATCTCTCTGGATTCTTTTTACCTGTTATTCCAATCCCAAATTTAGTTCTGAAATTGGTTACTCTTCACAATAATTTATGCATCCAGTGCAACCAAATGTTTAGGTCGTAAAATTACAGAAATGGTATGAAGACATCATAAGATGAATCACACAAGTTTCCTCTGTAAAACCACATGCTCGCCAACAAATTTTCTAACCTCATATTATTAAACTATTTAGTGTTTGTTACATCAACCTCATGTTTCCACTTCAGGTTATCCGACTTGGTTTAGCTAAAGCAAAGGAGTTCGAAAAAACCACTGCAACGTTTGCATGTGTGAGGTAAGAATTGTATGTTCGCTTCTTATTCATCAAAAGAAAAACTTTCTCAAACCATGAAACTATAAGTCTTTCTAAATTCTTATCAGAAAATTATCAGTTCTTCCCTCTATTAGTCTGATACCACAGATGAAATTTGTTATTAAACATAGGTATACGAGAATAGATTTATGGTGAAATGTAACAGAATACTCAACCAATCAATTTTTCGTAACAAGGAGACCTTAATAATGTTAGATTTCATTGGTTACGGTTGCCTTCTCAGCATTGAAAACAATCATCCTGTGTTATTAGCATAGAAAAAAACTAAACGCGAAATAATCAATCATTTATATAAAATAGCTAAATTTCAATCAAAATAAAGGTTCAATACATCTGCGGTATAATGAATTAACGCATTTTGTTCATTCTCTGGTTACTGGCATCCTGCAACATTCAGTCATTTGCTTCATACTTTCGCGCTCATCTTAAGTGTTGAAGTAATTGTGATGTAAGCAAATAAAGCAAGTGTGTAACATATTATTCTCATCACTATGAATATCGTTTACTCACTGATTCGCACCCAAATAATTATAAGTTAATAGCATTGACAGCCCCGGGATATAATTGACTGTCTGATAGCAGTCATTAAAATAAAACTCACTGGTCTGTCCAGATGATGATATGGTTTGACATTTAGAAAATGGGGATAATTTGACACATTGTTGGTCACCAATTCGCAAGCAATCATTGGACAATTATCACAGGAGACTTATGGTTTTTATAATGTTACTATACTAACGGGTGGATATCTTGATAATTTCCACTAACTGCAGTTACTTCCTGCAACATGCGCGTATCATCGTACAATCTGTCACTCTTCACATTAACACTGAGGTTGAGATGACCTATTTGTGTCCATCGTTAGGTTTACGTAAGTGATCCTTAAACCGCACAGTCTTTTTACGCTTTATAGAGAATTCTTTTGTCAGGTATAAATGAACCACATTTTGCGAACAATTTTCAGTAAACTTCTTATTACAGCAGTCAATAGTATCTGGATACTGAAATGCTTTCAGATAAGAAGTATAGCCGACCGACTGGCTTTGTTGTTACTGTTCGATATAACCTGTTGATTTGTGTACCTACTGAATTTAGTTAGTTTCAATCACAAAATGGTTGTCTTTCACTCGCTACAAATATCTTGGTTGTCAAACTTATTTACCCGTAAACAATCGTTAAGCCTTTGGGAATTTGTAATGTAATAATTTTTCAACCCGTATACATATTTCAATTGATTAGTTTTGAAACATTTCCTTTTTTTATTTCAGGAGATTATTGCAAGGGCCGGTTACAGTGGAGGATCTACGACAATGGAATTCTAAATTAAAAGCATTTTTATAACATAAAAAACAATACCTTAAAAATCATATTCATCCAGCTTTTAAACTACACATCCTAGATTTCATTATCAATATATATCTACTTACTTCTTTCTTTCCCTCATTAAATAGTTCATGTTTTTTTTAATTAAGGAAACTGAATTACTTACACACCTAGTGGTTCGAATACAATTATAGTAGGAGGAAAAATGATCTGTGCAGATATTTTAATGGATTATGAATCTTAAGTTGTAATTCAGCGGAAATTTGTACTTGTGATTAGTTTATTTTTAAAAAACCGTAAACAAAACTTTTGGCTATTGTAAATTATTACGAGACCATCTCAGCATACCTCTACGTGCTCTGAATTTGAAGAATTGATTTCTGTACACACTGATAATGATTGTTGAACAATGCTATCATGCCAGTTGTATCACGTTGTTACATTTCAGACGACCTACAGTGTGATTCACCTATACTTAACCAACAGCAAAATAGAAGCTTGCAATCATCTTAAAGTCTAATGCATTTTGTACGCATATGAAAACCTGTCGCTTCATGATGCATATCAACTATTTGTGCCGCCAATTTAGGGTTCTCTCGAGTCTCTATTTTTTATTGTTGAGTTCAGTAACTCCACCGACGTGATATGAAGCAGGCCACATTGTTCTATTCAATAAAAACTAGGAAGAAAACTTTTAAGCACCTCGAGAAAAAAACTCCGTTTTGTCAAATCTGATGTTACGTTTCATAACTAATTTACCCCTGCATCCAGTTTGAAAGTGAAATGAGTATCCACCACAGATCAGTATCTAGTAGAACCTTTGGACAGATCATTCACTAAATTACTTTTCTTTCTTCATGTATGCTGTTACAAAATATAGCAACCAAGGGACAATTTTTCTTTGTATCTGATACTTTTCAATTAGTGTGAACGTTAGACTGTTTTAGTGAGTATACTTCGAATGGAAAATTTCTTATAAGTCTTTTGATGATACTATTATTAATTGCTTACCCAGATAAAAACATTACTATAATGATCCTCAAGTAAACCCGCACACTTCTCCTTGGAGCGAGGATTTACTTTTATTTCAGAGAACACGCTTAAAGATTTCTGAGTACTGTTCGATGATATCTATGAGGAATGTTGTGGAATATAAAGTATAACGTCGGTCAGATGTACAGGTCCCTCAATACCAATTAGGTTGACGTCATGACAGATAACACCGACTTTGATAACTCGATATGATGAGTTGCAATTGGCCAGAAGGCTGAATATTTCAAATACCTTTGAAACTAATAACCACCGTGGGGTGTTAGAAACTACGATGTTCATTCACAGAAACTTACAGTTGTAAAAAAAACTTATTTTGCATGAAATGAGTATATTCAATTTCGTACCAGGTGCAGTTCATGGAACGAAACAAGGATCCAGTGACCTTAGCTCCCCTGACAACTTCAGAATATGGAATCCCTACCTCGAGAGTTATATTTGCTTCACTGTAATACTCAACAAGGAAACTCCAATTATTTTTACCTCACACATTGATACTTGAATCTACTGGAGTAACCAGTATCTTTCTAATAACAACACTTGTGGTCACTATTCTCTATTGTTCTGTCAAACATCTCGATTTCCAGCATAACTGAACTTGGAAATAAATATAAATTTTTTTTCATTATTGCGTAGCGTTTTCACTTTACTTTGCAGACATTTGCTCCCATCTACATTAATACGCTTTGTTTTCCTAACAAATCTAAATAATCTGATCTCCCTTGCGCGATCTTTACGATGCAAATATTAGCTATAATCTAGGATGCGAGGTTTTCTCATATTTGAAATCTACATGTTAGTTCTGTCTTCAGTTCTTTATCGAAACTAACTGTACATGTATGTGTATTAACACTAACATTGTATGAAAGATTCAGGTGAACACAAATGAATTTTACAACAATACGCAATACTTTATGAGAACAATTCTTCACTGTTGCTGAAACAGATTTTATTAGTCATGCGAATTTCATTGTGTTTACAGCTTATATGATTGCTCAATTGCAACAGGCGATGAAAACTATTTATATTAATCCGAATTACTGTTATGCATAACTCTACCTTTATGTAAGTCAACATTGAATCTGTGGGCGAAAATCCGATTAGCTGACTATCCACGTACAGATCCATGTGCTTGGCTTTATTTCAAAGTGTGAGGGGTAGGAATACTGCCCAATTAACCGGACCAAAGTGGAGCTAGATTCGAGTCTGTGATTTAGAAGTTGAAATTCAAACATCTTAACCACTGAAATACTGCTCCACCTCTACAATACTCAACCTGTGATGGGTCACAAGGAAGACAATATATGTCCAGTGAAACAAAATTAGTATTCAATTTTATTTAAGAAATAGCATGTTATATTCAGAAAAATAAAACTCATTAACGTGGACACATGATAGATCGACCACCGTCAACCATTAGCAAATTACCAGTAGTGAAGGAAGAAGCAGAACTCGAGAGAAAAGCTATTGCTTGAGCCACTTCTTCCACAGTTCCAGTTCGTCCGAGAGCATGTGTTTCGTTGGCTCTTGAAAGAAACTTCTCATAGTCGTTTTCAGACATTCCAGATCGACGATGCAGTTCAGTGACAATAACTGCTGGGCTGTAGAGTTTAAGAGGACCAATGAACAGTTACTGAACTTTAATATACAAACGGTTATTGAGGAGAAAAAATAATGAGTATTCACAAACACCAATTACATGTAACAATTGAACCATGGTGAGTAAAAGAGTGTAATTGATGATTTCAGGCCAACATAGTTTCGTAATGAATATCAGTAATTGCATGTTTTAGTTAATCATTTACGGGAATTAGATGTATCGTTTATTAATACTGAAGGTGAAATAAAGGTTGACGGACTTCAATAAACTTCCAATCAGCCAAACCGTACATCAGGAAATTTTGACGGTTTTTCCGACTGATAAAAGCTTTTCCCAGTGAAATGTCATACGTAATCTTTCTAAGAACAAGGTCACTGATATTACTATTAATTATTCATCATAACAATTACATATAACTGTTTGCAGTATAAGAAAACAAACTAAAATAATTGATTGTAGCAAACTGTAATTTACTTGGTCGTTTATAAGACTACTACTTATCAGTAAACTAACATTTACTTTACATCCATCAACTGACACATGTAGCTTATACAAAATAAACAGTGTTTCTCAACATAAAATGTGAACCATTCATAACGCCTACACTAAGATTTGTTCAGTGTCGGAATAACAGCAAAAAACTTGGACCCGGCTGGATCGAACCATATAACTATTTGGATGAAAAAGGTGTCTACAACAACGCGTTGATTCATAAAAACTACATATAGGGCAGAGATGATCCTGTCATTCATGATAAAACAAACAGCAAAACGAAAAACGTCATGATTTAATATAGTTAATCTTTTTCATGAACAAAAATAAAAGTCTCTTGAAGCATTTCAATCATAATATAAGTGTTGTAGATGGTCAAACATGTTTATTTGCTTGCGTGAAGTTAATCTAACTGAACAATCTTCAATCAATGTGATGACAGTCCATCATTTTATTGCTCAGAACAGGCCACTCTTAGTTTAAGTTAGAAATGGGTCAGTTAGGCTTCTTCCTTTCGTTAAACGCTTTTCACATCTATTACGGCCCAAAACGTTTATCTTGGTTCCCGAATTCTGAAGGCCGTGTTTTGGAACCGCTTGTGAGAGAATATCCCCCGCCTATTTATTTCGTAATGTCAGTGACTGCAAGGTATTGGAAGTGGATGGAAGAAACAAACCACGTGAGATCTTTATAACCACACTGCGATAATGAGAATGTTTTTATATACAGATCCTACAAGCAATAACAGTTCCTAAGGTGCTTTAATAGGAAGATTCTTAGAATAGGTAACCTTCACCAGGTTACATTTAGTACAGCCGAAACATAAGTCATGACTTTTAGAAGTTTAATCTTTTTTCATTTTGTTTCATTTGTCACTTCTATCAATTTCCAAAACTGAGAAAAACTTAATCACATAATAGCAAGAATGACACTACTTACTTGACACTATTTACTCGGATTCCTTTTGGAGCTAAATCTAAAAAAGCAAAGAAAATAATATATAGTAGCTAGGTGAAATACTACGTTTGTTAAGACAAAAATGATGGGCTTCAAATTCTCCATTCTTTATATAAAATGGAGAGAAACTAAAATGTTTAAGTACACAATGTATGATTAATATGATACTCATAAGTATTCGAATAGCAGTATCTGGATTTAAGTTCAAACTAATTCTATTGCATTTCAGTAACTTAGCAATAAATCAGATACCTAATTCAGTAGTTTTACAGTTTACATTAACGTCAGTGCAACCACTGACAATTCAGGTACCAAACTAGATGAATTAAAACATTGAGAAAGCGAAAAAAACTAATAATGATCATACACGAAACTGTGAGTGCAATTTATAAATGCAATGTAAAACCAAAAATGCTCAGTTGAAAGTACTACGCAAACTGTAAATATATGTATTTTAAGAATCTCAGCTTGACGTATTGTATTGTTAGAAAATAACTAGAATTAAAACAATCGATGAATAACACACCATGTAATATTTGTCACTTACACGAGTTAATAAAAAGTGCCTAGTATTTAAATATTGAAATGTGCATTTTATACAGCAATCAATCAATGTTACATTCATAGTGTGGTGTGGTCTACTTATATCCGCATAATAATATATGGTGATGGTCAGACATAGAATGTATTTTGGCAGAAGATCGATAAGGAAAGAACAGGAATGAAGCGCAATCGGTATGGAAATGCATGAACAATGAAATCAGAGGAGATGGACTGATATTTGCGGAAGGAACAGTTAAGATTGAGACAACTGATTGTTATTTTTCAAATTAACTGTTTACTGTATGGTTATCAGAATTTAACGAGATAGTTTGTAATTTGTGCTTAAATACATTCAATTGTCCCCACTCGTATTCTTGTTCACTACAATAGTAAAGCAGACAGTTTTCACTATTCAATGCTATTTGTATCTGCTTTCTTTTATCGGGAATTTTGCATAAAAGTAAACTTTACTTACCTAATGCAGTACATTTAGTGAATTGATCCAATGCTGCTTTGCTAATGCAATAAGACATTACTCCAGGGAACTGGAAGCAAAAGAAACATATTTTTTTTAAGAAATACAAATTTTATTTAAAATATTGTCATAAAACAAAATTTAATATCCTTAAACCACACTTCAATAAAATCTCTATGTAGCTTTTGAACATTAGAAAAAAGTCATAACGATAACAATTACCTTGTGGAGTACATTACTTGATGGCAATCAATTAATTTTTAATAATTATGGGTAATTTTATTTGAATTAAACTGTAACTCACTGACTAATAAAAAGTGGTTTTTTAAGTAATCGGTAATAACACTTAAATATTAAACTAAAGTAGTAGGTGTCAATTTGAATACACCTCAAAATTCAATGTTTGAGAAATAAGAAAGAAAAAGTATAAAACTTAGTTAGTCGCTTTTCACTATATGAGTCTATCTATTTTTAAGAAGTATTGATTTAATTTTGTGGGATTATCACACATTTCTAATTGTAAACTCACTCTTGATTCATTAGTTATCGTTATGGCTTTAATCATTCAAATTAAGTCATTTAATAGTAATAATAATACTATGGTTTAGTTTTGTATCAAAGGTATCATTGTTTAATGCTTACTGAACTCCACAAAGTGACTTACCGTAGTTTTCCGTTTCACTTGTACATGTTGTGGGTCAAAAATATAAAAAAATTCGTAACTACAATCGTCTTCTAGTATTTCGATTGGTAATAAAGGAATTTACGTGGCGTGTTGATCATATAAAAATAAAATACAGGTGGAAGATTTATCTAATAGGACTGATGGGACGTAAGTTACGTACCCTCAACCACTACCTACTTGAATATGCAATTTTAGCTATAGTAGGAATGGGTTGGATAAAAACTAGAGGTGGTCAAACCCACACAAGTCATCAATCTATCTAATTGGAATATGACGCGTTGTTAAGTGAAGGGTACCTAATAGGGATTCACGAGATAACCTGGATCAGTGGTCAGAGACGTTAGATAACATAGGTCAGAATCGATCACACTGTTTATATCATCTCACTGTGTTGACTGATCCATATTTGTGCGAGGTTTCATGTTGATTACCTGTGATTGACTGTTACAGTGATGAAATAAATAGATTATTACGTGCAATAACGAACAAAAGATTATAAACTGGACAACATCAAAGCAACTATTTTGAACTCACTGAACGTTTTCCACAGACACTAGATACATTGACAATGGAACCTTTGGAAGCAGCAAGATCTGGGATAGCCAAATTAGTTAAGGTAATTGCAGCAGTTACATTCACTTTCATCAAATGTTCATATTCAGCAACATTAAAGCTTTCAGCAGTATCTCTTATCATACATCCTGCGTTATTTACCTGAAATATTTTAAAAAATGTTATCTTGTAACAGAATCACCAACAGATAAAGGTCACTAGAAATTAACCAACTCCCCAACAAGAGTTGGTTTAACTTGTGTCTCAGTTGATACACTGTAGAAACTGATCATACTAAAGAATGAACGTTAAGTGCCAAGATTTTATGTTACGGGCATTTGTCTATTTGTGTTGATATCATGAGAATCGACACCAGGACATTAATTCCGTTTTTATTTCCTGTTTCTAATTACTTTCGTGTCGTGTTTCAAGTTCAAGATGCGTTAGAACGCTGGTAATAAGTCTTGCAGTGTCAAGGACGCATCCAGTTCCACAGGTGATAGAATACGAATAGAGACTTCAGAACCATGTGACTGAAGCCTACAAGCAGGATGTTAGCTCTCCCATCAAAATTGATATCTCTAGACATTTTCAGCAAAATAAGATCTACGTCTACTTTACCCTAACTCACCAGCAGCGCGAGCTCTTGTACTGCTGTTTAGGTCAGACGATTTCATTTTGAATAAAGCTTCATATCTGCTATACCAAGCTTTAAACGTAATTCCAATACCAGGGACCAAAAATAAAATAATCTGGGTTAAGCATTACATCAAATTAGTTTAAATAACCACCCATTGATGACTGCGAACATTTGGTGCTTGACGGTTCATTCAGCTTGAACCGCGTCTTGTTCCTATTGTTGTGTGACAGCAATAATACGACTTCGTCAAAAACTATCTGAATATGCTAGTTTTTATTTTCACTAATTGAATTGACTGATGGTTGATACCACTTGGTCAATTTAATGTATGAACACCATTTGTAAATGGAAATTAAATTTCTATAACCAACAAATGTAATTAATTTACTGATTCATATAATTAATCCTTTCTAACAAAGTGGTCCAATATGTGATTCATTGGTGCTTAAAGTACTCCAATTCCAGCTATCTGTCTAATATTTTGAATTCAGCTTGAACTAATAAGGTTTCGAGTAACTTAAGAAGTATTACTGGCAATCTGATAAAATCAGTAACTTAATGCACAGTGGATAAACCCGTTACTGATTACTGAACAACATTGTAATTATGGATTTTATTTGTATCAATAAGTTATAACACATGTTATATTAACAGTACCAATACGTTCGTAAACGTTAGAGTTACAGCTAATGATGCTCCAAGTTGTCTTACATTTGAAGGTTTTGTGAGTATATTCAAGTAAATCGTAAAATCACTTCCCACTTACATACGATAGCACAGTTTCGAAGGCAAAATCATAAAATCCGGAACTTAAAAAGGACATAAACTACATTGTGAAAACGACCTGGAGAGTTCGGTTTAAAGGGCATCTAATGAAGTGAACTCCATATAACCCATATAATCTTTTGCTAATATGTCTTCAGAAAAGTTAAGATTTCTGACCGACTCAATGTGTAATTACCAATGCATTTTCTTTTACGTAGTCAGATATGTAAACCGTTAGCCAAGATTACTTTTCGGATTCGAAGATAATTTTTACGACGGCTGATGAAAAATCATAACCTGGAGTTGCAATGTGAGGATGATTTAAAAGTATTATTCAGTCGGTGTCTAAAGAATGGAAATTGTTGAAATAACCGAATTTGTAACAATTTTTTTTTTGATTATCCTATTCTTCGGATTCTATCTAATTTATATATCACTCATTATTATTGTAAAAGTATTTACTTACGTTGTAGTGTTGGTTTCCTGATGTCGGTACAAGTCGTTGAATGATTATGACTTCTATATTACTACGTTATGAGGATAGTATAAAGCGAGATGGAACTTTCACCCAGTAAACTTTGTTTATATGTATCAGCTTAAACGGTCATTTGCCAAAATGCGCTGATCTATGTATGGTATACAAAATTCAACATTTAATCTTATTTGATTTAGTGGTTAACCGGCTTGGATTTTACCAGTGTGGATTCCAAGTTCCAACTCCGCTCCTACTATTTCGGTTTGGACAACTGAGTAATATAACTACTGCCCAGTAGATGAACAATATCACATGTTAAAGAAAACTGCAAGTGACTAATCACTGAAGACCAACGATCTAACGTCTTTTTAAGTCGTTGAAAAATCCCCATTATATTAGGACACAATTATATGAACGAAGAATATTCTTTTCAATAATTTCTCATCAGGTTCTACAATTATATATCCAAATTATGAATCCATAAAATTGAGTACATCATTTAAAATCGTAACACATGAATCAAGGATTGTTTGTCATGTAAAATCAAATCGTTAATGTTGGGGTGATTAATATGAAGTGTAAACTTGAATCAGTTTATAAGTGGAATTAAATTGTGAGATAAATGATCAGAATAAATATGGTCAACATGTGGTGAGAGAGAGAATTAGTAGACAGAGGTGGATGCTCTTGTCTAATTCATAATATTCTACATATTACGTAAATTCTGATTCCTTATCACATAACTTTTTTTTCATTACAGTAAAGTGAGAAACCATTAACACTGAGTGGTTGCTGCTAAAATGAAGTTATACTGCTGCTGTATTAAAAACGATTAGACTTATTCCGACAAAACCCCTGAAGTAACGTATGTACTTATAAGAAATATGGTAAATCAGTCCTGGGACTGAAATATACTTCCGACAAATGTAATTCATATTATACATATGGTAGTTTGGGAAGTTCAAATGAATTAGCTTTATTTCATCTTCATTACCCAAATCACTCATGAAATCACTTATTTTTTATTATAACACTACGATTGACTTACAGGCTTCGCTTTACCCAGTGAGAGTTAAAGAAATGAGAAGATAATGTGATGTAATAGTTGACTAATAATGTAACAGACTGACATCCGATGTTTTATTGACACTTAACTATTGTAATTCTTAGAATTGTTTATTCTAACCTACGATGGAGTGTGATTTGGCAAAAACTGGTGGTTAGTGAACATCCCGTTGGAACTTGTTATTTACCAACTCAAAGTGTGGTAGTAAGAAGTGATTTTGTTTTGTTTGAGGTAGATATCATTTTAGTAACTATATTTTCCATTGAGGTAGCTTATTCGTTTTAAGTAAATAATTAGATAATGATAAAATTATGGAAGGTGAGAACCAGGAGATTACGATCATCTTATATACATTTCTAAAGACTGATTTCCGGCTATAGTCAGTCAGTCAGCTACAACGTAGGACCAGGCACACATATGCATCGGTCCAAGTTACCATACCTCGTTAGCACAACAAGATCAACACCGGATTCATAGAAGTAATTAATTTAGTGGTGGTAGTATATAAAGAAAGGTTGTATTTAAGGATATAGTATAGGAAGGAAAAAAGTTATGAAGCAATTTTAATCTTGAGGTTTAAGGGAAGATAAAGAGTGTATACATCTACGCCATTGTGATCGATTCTGAGCCATGTCACCCAGAGTCTCCAACCATTGGTTACGATAGTCATGCGGACCCCAACCAAGTAGTCTGCATCTGCCAACATGGCTCAGACTAGAAGTTGGTGACTTCAAGCACTGATGCCATGTTTTGGTTTGGCCGCCCCTAACTCTCTTCCAACCATCCCCAATACTAGTCATCATAGAGCGTCGTGGTAATCGGTGTTCAGGCATACGTAACACGTGGCCCAACCATCTCAGTCGATGAGGATCCATGACCTCATCAACTGATTTACCATCATTCCCTAATACCCTGCGTCTAACCTCACCATTACTTACCCGGTTATCCCAGCAGATGCGAGCAATATTTCTAAGGCATCTGTGGTCAAATACTAGTAACTTACGAGTATCTTCTACTCTTAATGGCCATGTTTCGCTGCCGTAAAGTAGAACAGAACGAACTGCTGCGCAGTATACTCGTCCTTTAATTGATAGACGGATATCTCGTCTTCGCCATAGGTGACGTAAGTTGGCAAAAGCCAAACGAGCTTTTTGAATCCGTGCTGAGATTTCGTCAGACACCAACCCATTAGGGCTGATCAGACTTCCAAGATAAGCGAAGTTGTCCACGCGTTCGACTACTTCACTCCCTATCCTTAGTTCAGGTGTTGACGCAGGCCAGTCCTGGAGTAACAATTTACACTTGGATGGGGAGAAACGCATCCCAAACATCCTGGCATTATTACTTAGTTCTAACAGAAGACTCTGCATTTTGTCAGCGTCTTCACCAAACAGGACTATGTCATCTGCGTATTCTAAGTCGATAAGTGAACCTCCTGATAGAAGATCAATTCCTGAAAATTCAGTCGACGAGAGTGTTATTTCCAGCAACAGATCTATAATGAAGTCAGACAAAAATGGGGATAGTGGACAGCCTTGACGGATACCACTTGAGGTTGTAAAATCATATGACAGTTCGCCATAAGCTCTCACTCGACTGGTAGTGTTCGAGTAAAGAGCCTTCACAAGGTTTATGTACTTCTCAGGTACACCTTTCAATGACAGACACTGCCACAGAACTTCTCGGTCTACAGAGTCAAATGCTGCTTTCAAGTCAAGAAAAACTATCATTGTCGGACGCCGATAAACATGTCTGTGCTCTAAAACTTGACGAATGGCGAATATGTGGTCGATACAGCCACGACCAGGTCTGAAGCCAGCCTGATTTCCTCGTGTTTGCAGTTCACGAGTCTTAGTTAGGCGCCCGATAATTATTGAGACTAGTATTTTAGATGCTATGTTAGTCAGACTAATCCCTCTATGGTTATCACAGGATGATTTTGGCCCCTTCTTATAATATTGGGACAATCAGAGATTGTGACCAGTCAGATGGGATTACGTCCGTCTCCCAGATTTTAGCCAGAATATTAGTCAACCTAATCGCTAAAATTGGACCACCATATTTAAAGACCTCTGGAGCCAATCCATCTGGACCAGCTGCTCTTCCTCGTTTCAGATTACTTATAGCCTTTTGAACTTCAAGTAGGGTCGGGGGGCCTACTTCAATGTTCCACTCAGGTTTTCTGGGAATAGTGGGTAGTTGTGCAGTAGCTGAAGGCCAGCTAAACTGCTCCTTAAAGTGTTCCGCCCATCGTTCTAAACGTTTGGGTTGAGAGCAGATAAGGGTTCCGTCTTTTTCCGAGATTGTCTCACTTACACTTGACTTCTTAATTCCGGTTTCTTTTATTAGTCTGAATAGTTGCCTGGTGTTGCCTACACCCGCTGCCTTTTACATCTCTTTTGCTTTCGTTGCCCACCACTTCTCACGATCGTTCCTTAGACTTTTAGTTAACCTAGATCTAATTTGTTTACGCTCTTCATCGTGTTCAAAGCCTGATGGGATGAGTTTACGCGAATCCATCAGTGAAATAGACTTAGAAGAAATCCACTGGTTTTTTTGGAACCCTATGGATAAATAACACATACCATTGGCGGGTAATGAAGTATGTCAGAGCTTCTCCATTCTGCAGTGACAACCTACTAATTGTTTATCCGCATCTGATTATTCTTAGGGCTATATTTCACGAACGTTTAAGACAGAGTAAATAAATATGAATAAAACGACGTCCGTCAAGTCCGTAGTTAATGGGGAAAAAATGACTATTTACCGACGTAAATATGGACTGAGAAACCAGTGGCAGATTAAAGAGTTAAATTACCAATATGTCAAGTTGGTGAAAGTGATTTATCGCCAATCGATATGCTTTTTCAATTTCACATGTTTCAGCCAAATCAGCCTCAATGCACAAAAAAGGTTCTTTGTGTTTTTCATAAACGTCAGGGTGAGATATTTGGATGCACGCTTGTCGAGTTTCCTCCAGTCGTGATTTATCCCGAGCGATCAAAGCAACGCACGCTCCCAGTTTTGCGAACAAAATAGCTGTCGCTCTTCCGATTCCTGAACTTGCTCCTATGGGAAAGAAAATTAGACTAGGTTTAGTTCTCATGTATTTTCTGAACAGATCTGTATGGGTGATGGGTACAAACACATCTATGAATAATCGAAATTTCCTAAGTATTACGATGAAAACCCATCATTCATGTACTAAGAATAGCAGCGAGACTGGGTAGAGTTTAGGTTGGGTGTAGTATCTAACGTCATCAAGTCCGTATGTGATAACGCCAAACTGTATCAAACCCATTTACCATTTAGAAGCGGGAACCTAAAAATTTCCAAGTAACATGAGATAAATACTAACATTAATCTGAATAAAATATCATTCTAGGAATGCCTACCACCATATTTTACCGAAGACACTGACAGTCGTCCGGAGCTGTGCAGTAGTATGTTCACCTGACTTGAGCACTGTGCCGAGAATTCCCGTATTTTTACACTTACAGGATTGTTGAGATTGGCAAGGTCCTTAGTGAGTCCGAACAAAAGATGAGCATAGAGGTCAGTAGGTTTTTCGTTACTACAGATAATATGGTGCAACGTAGAAAGATGGGGGGATTCAACTGTAATGAACAAAAACTATTCAGATCTTATCGTAAAACAAAGCTTTCTAATACTATACCAAGTGTTTTAGCACATTGATTTTAAGGCAAGCATTTTACTAGCACTTGCAGCATTAAAATACCACAGTTACCTGTAATTATAGCCACTTTTCTTGACAGAGATATCATATCCACTTCTGCACAAAACATAATGAAGAGTATACACCAAAAAATTTAGTCTACTTTATTAGTTCGAAGTGCAATAAAAAGACAAAATTGGTTTTAGAAACGCGATGTATTTGCAAAGTACAATTCGAATAATCTGGTTACAAACTCAGTACAATTGTTAAAACTAGAAGTTAATCAAATAGATGGCTGACACAAATGAACAAATAAACTGGGAAGAATTTTGAAGACAACCATACTAAGAAAAACCTAAGTTTCTATACTATAAATGCGAGTCTCGCCACTAAAAGATAAATTTTTAAGGTAAACACAGTCAGGATTTTAAACTCAGATAAATGCATAGAAGTATGTAAACCCCAACCTTGTATATACATGCTGAACAAGGTCATGAGAGTTGTAATAAAGACAGGCTTGTAGACTCTGGAGTCAGCCACTTAACATCCTCCTTATGGAATAATAGTCGCTTGCATTCGCATAAATTCTGTCCCATTAAAAAGGTCTGGCGACAGCGATGTAGCCACACGAATTCAGTGGAATTGCGTGCAAGTACTTTGGTTGGGTAGTTGTTTATCCATTCACAGCTATTTGGGCCAAAACACAAAAGTCGTCTAAATTGTGATAGTATTAACTACCTTACTCACTTGCAAGAACATTCATCTTGGATATCTTTACACTTAGCTCGTAGTCTAGGTGAAAGACCCCTGGATGTTGCTTCAATTGTTTCCTCTTCAATTGGTATTGGGTTTGAGACAGTTTTTTCAACAGAATCTACATCTCTTTTACTATGCTTATGTTTAATTAGTTCCAGCGGGTCACGTTCATCCTTTTCCTCCTCATCGTACTCTTCGTCTAGACGTGACAGGGTTTTTCAATTATGAACCAATGTTAAACTTACATACTTTGATAACCCCTACTCCAAGTAATAACAATACAAGTAACCTATCCCTCATTTCCCAGGGCCATCATTGAAATCTAAATTCCCGCAGATGAAAGATGGCCTTGTGTAGTGGGGTAAAACAGCGTGTCGGTTTATTGAGGATATCAGTTTCAGTTTGAAAAGGACAGGAGGCTTGATGGCCTGTGTTAGTCCTGGCAATGATGGTCTCTTAGTTGATACAACGTTTATTTGAAAGAGCCGGGAATCAGCTTAGTCTCTGTTCTTTGAACCCTTTCCAAGAGCTCACTGTCTTTTTTAACATGGGCTAACCGGATGTGTGCAGCATTCAAGTTTAGAACGCACGAACGCTGTATTGATAGTAAAAACGTTTTAGCGTTGATATGACTAAAAGCCCTGCGTATTGATCATAAATTTCTAAAATCTTTAGCGGCTATTGCACGGCAGTGTGCAGTAGTCTTTAAGTCTTGGCTAACGACGACTCTTAAGTCAATGTGTGTCTCGACAATAGGTAGTTCAGTGTTATTCATCGTGTATGTATCCATACCTTGATGACCAATATGCATCACAATACACCTGGAAGTATTTATCGGCAACTGCCAGGTTTGGGACCATTCAGACAATCTCTCCAGGTCGTTTTGGAGTAATAAGCTATCACCCTTACTTTGTATCGCTCTCCATATCTTGACATCGTCAGTATATAGCAAGACTGATGACGATAGTAGACGAGGGAGGTCATTTACGTACAAGAGGAATAACACTGACCGCAAAACCGTACCCCGTGTGGAAGGCTCCACTAAGCACATTTTCTCAGCTAGATAATTTTGAGTTCACCCGTACTCTTTGTTGACGCTCAACTAGGAAGTCTTTTATCCACATCAATAGATTGCCTCCAATCCCGACATCCCTTAGCTTATATAAAAGCCGATTGTGCGGAACTTTGTCGAAAGCTTTCCTGAAATCGATGTAGGTTACGTCCATAGGTAACTTTTGGTCCTCAAGAGCGCAACAGCTTTCACGAGCGACTAATAAGTTAGTGAGACAAAAATAACCTGTTCTGAAACCATGCTGCTTCTTCGAAAGGATTCGGTTTTCATCGAGGTACTTAAACTGCTCCTTCCGAATAATCTTTTCTAAGATTTTAACAACCACACTAGTTAGGCTAATTGGTCGGTAATTCTCAGGTTTATGTTTCGTACCCGTTTTGAAGACAGGGCTCACTATGGCGTTCTTCCAGTCTTTTGGTAAACGACCCTGGGTTACGACTAGAATGAAGCATATTCTTAAAGGGTTTGCAATGAAGTTAGATAATTCCTTTAGTATCCTAGGATGCAATTCATCGGGTCCAGTGGATTTACCTGTGTCAAGCATATTTAGCAGACCGAAGATATCGATTTCTTTAATGGTCACGCTGTCCAGTGTTTGTATGAGGGGGATTTTCATGAACTGGTGGGAAGGGTGTTTCTAAGGTATATACATTGCTAAGGTATTTTGAGAAGACTTGAGCTTTGCCAAAGTCGTCCTCCACTGATGATTAGGCAGTACTGTCTCCCCGTAGTGAAGGGACATTTCTTCTTTTTGTTTTTGTTTATATACGAATACAAGCGTTTAGGGCACTTTTGAATTCCTTAACAATTTTCTCTTCGTACAGCTTTTTGGACTTACGCTGTTGTAAGATTCAAACCTAGATTCCAATAGGTCTGGATGTGGCCGAATAACCGTTGAATAGTTTAGACACTCGTGTCTCAGCACAATTCCAAACAAGGTATATATTTGGCACGGTTCTAAACGAATATTATCACCCGGTTATTCAACCAACAATTGATACAAAATATTCAATCAAAAACGCCAAAGAATAAGCGTTATTCTATCCTTTCTGGATAGATCAAGGGAGATTCCGTTTGAGCGGTTATTTTATAACACAAAGTGTTTCGATTTCTGAGGAAGTGCTCCAAATTACAACCAAAATGCACGATCCCAGTCAAAATTAAACCGCACAATCAAATAACGAGCAGCCAATATGGCAGACGCCAGAATAATAGCAATTAAAACAAACCAGATACAGCTCAGTAAGGAACATAGAGACTCAATAAAAAACGATGGTAAAATCAAGAGAAATTGAACGTTACAGTCTTAATTAGCATCAAAAATGTTAACAACGTATACAAATAAAGAACACGTAAGGAAGAAATCACAAGTGTATGCATGGAGGGATTTTCACTTGCAAAATGGATCCAACACCGGCCCCCAAAATCCCTCCATACTGCACAAGCTATTCTGATGTCATTTCCCCATGGTTCACCTAATCGCATTCCTCACTAAAAGAACGGGTAGGACTTACAACAGTACGCCTACTCGTTCTGTCTACATTGTTTGACAATTAACTAATTGGACCCTTCTAGGAGACATACCTTACGTATATCCCTTCTAATAGACCCGTTATTAGTACGTACTGACACCGTCCTAACCTTTCCATCCTTGTCTGTTTCACAACTCTCAATTACCTCTAGAGGCCACTTACCGCGGGTGGAAATATCTGAAACCACGATTACTACATCACCTGGCTGGAAATTGCGACGCTCAACCAACCATTTTTGACGAGTTTGTAAGGATGGTAAGTACTCACGCAGCCACCTTTTCCAAAACACATTAGCTAGATAATTCACCTGTTTCCAGCGTTTATCATAATTAACTCTGATACTACTTTCGTCAACTATACTGTCACATTCCCTCAACAAAAGCAAACTGTTAGGTGTTAATGCTAGCTTGTCGTTAGCATCCTGTACAATCGGGGTTAATGGTCGATCGTTCAATATCCTTTCAATTTCAACCAAATAGGTGCCTAAAGTTTCATCATTCAACGTTTGTTCTCTGGTAATCAATAATAATAGTCTACGTACGGATCTTATCATTCTTTCCCACACCCCCCCTCTGTGGCTGGATGACGGAGGGTTAAAATGCCACTGAATCTGCTTCGCTGACAATTCATTACTTATCCTTTGTTGGTCCCACTGCCGAACATATTTCCTTAGCTCAGATATTGCACCCACGAAGTTCGACCCGTTATCACTATATATCTCTGAGGGCTTCCCTCTTCTTCCAATAAAACGTAACAGGGCCATCACAAATGGATCGGTATTCAAACTATAAGCCATTTCAATATGCACTGCACGTGTTTGCAAACAAGTAAATATACACCCATACCTCTTTTCTAGTGACCTTCCCCTTTTAACTAAAACGGGTCCGAAGTAATCCACCCCTACAATTGAGAAACTATGCCAGCCTGGTTTCACTCTACATGCGGGAAGCGGTGCCATCAATTGCTGTCCTGAGTTCGTCGTATACCGCCGACAAATTACACACTTACCTATCACTCTCCTGACTGTGCTGGTCCCTTTTACTATCCAATAGTATTTTCGGATTGCGGCAAGTACTTGAGAAGTTCCTGAGTGTCCTTCTTCTTGATGATAATGTCTGACTATCATTTCTGTCACCAAATGACGACTAGGTAATGTTACTGGATGCTGAAGCCATCAGGGTAATCGGAGTAGTTTAGACGACCTCCAACACATAGTAAACCGTCGAGCATTATAGGCGATAAACGCTTCAGATCATTTTGACTATTCACATTACTGTTGTTCTTAAATTCACTGAGTAATCTCCCATATACCTCTTTCTGGACTATCATTAAGACCTTACGCTTGGCACTTTCAAGCTCTTCGACCTTCAGGCATCCCAAATGAACGGATCCTTCACGACTTGATGAGCGAAGTATCATCCAATATTCTATAAACCTTCTTAGCCAGGCTACTGCCCTGACTAATCTTAACCAGTCTGAGTAATAAGAAATAATAGGAAACTTGTCATAATTCACCTTACTCAAATTAACCACAGCAGTCTTTCTGAACTCAATACTGTCCGGAATAGTTTGTGGACAATCGGTAATAGTTTTACCGAACTCGGCTTGCAGTAAAGTAGGGCACTTAATCCACGACTCAAGGTCGGCCAATTTTTGTATACCTCTCGAAGTCCAATCCGCTGGGTTCTCCGACAATTTAACGTAAGTCCATTGCTCAACCTTAGTGTGCTGATGTAAGATAGCTAGACGATTAGCTATATAGGTACTATATCGGTTTCCTGTATTTTTAATGTAATACAACACTATCATAGAATCAGTATGAAATTTCACTTCGCAGAAAAAATTGGGTAAGCTTTTTTGTAGCACTTCACTTAGCCTTACGCTTAAAACTGCTGCTGCCATCTCAAGCCTCGGTATAGTGACTGGTTTTATAGGTGCCACCCTCAGTTTCTCTGGCTTTTTGGGATTTATTACCGCGTGATGAGGTAGATACCAGCGAGGGAGATAATCTGACCTCAACTGAATTTCAGGGACCCTTTGTGCATATCCTTTAGCAAGATTACTTTCAATACTTCTAGCATATTTAGTGTATAGGTTGCTATCCTTCATCAACCTACGCTTCAAACTAAGTAATCTACTGGCCGCTACTTCATAATTTCCCGTTTTTTTGTTTGGATACATTTTCCATGGTATTGGAACTACGAAGTGACCACCATCGTAGAAGGTACCCCTTTCCACTATTTCTATTGCTGCTCGATCCTCTACTGACGGCGATTTATCGCTTGAATATACATCAGCGAATTCTACGTCATAAAGCTTACGAAATTGATCTTCTAACGTCTGCAGCTTACTCATACAGTTACTAACTTTTTTCTTCAATCCCGATAATGATGTACGTCCAAACACGGTCCACCCGAGCAACGTTTTTACTGCATACGGATTTTTTCTTCCGTGAACGTGATGAGTACCGTGGGCTTCCGGGATATCACAACCAATCAGTAACACAACTTCGCCAGAATCTATAACTTCTAAAGGTACATCGCTCAAATGCGGCCACTTCACTAGGCTGCTCATGACTGTTTTCGTCGGCTTATGCTATTTGCGACACTACCAGGGCTCCTTGAATTTTAACGTGCTCAGATTGATCTAAGGAATACACCTCAAAAGGTGTCTTTATCACTCGTGTTGCCTTATTGCCGCTCACGGTTTGTACAACCACCGACGACTGTTCCTCGTTTAGCCCCAAAAACTTCAAACACCCTGACCTGATCAAGGTTACATCAGAGCCATTATCCAAAAGGGCATACCCCACAACCTCAGCGTTTCCCGATCTCAACCTCACGGGAATCATTCCCAGACACACGTGACCGTCCACTGGCCTATCATGTCCACAATGGTTCACCGTAGCCAGTCTATCCTCTGATTTACTCTTTGCCGAACCCTTATGCAACAGAGAGTGATGTCTCCCAGAACATCCGTCAATGGCGCAACGTCTCGTCACCTTGCATTCAATAGCTTTATGCCCTTGTTTAAGACATACGAAACAGATACTCTTACCTTTGACGTGCGACAGACGTTCTTCTGTCGTGAGAGCTAAGAACTGACTACACTCGTAAACAGCATGATCGCCTGAGCACATACTGCACTTAGTACTTGCGATCGGTGTATTCTTCGGTCTCACTACGGAATGATAACATGATTTAGTAGTAACTCCCCCTCTTGGACGTTCAGCCAATCGTCCAAACCTACTCGCAGCTACTCTCGCTTTAGCTGCCACGAACTGAGTGAGTTCGGCGAACTTTGGCTCCCTGTCCTCTTCTGTCAATCTATCTACCACTTCGGCCCATTGTCTTTGCATAGGTTGGGGCAGAAATCTTACTACTCTCTCTAACGTAACCAGCGAATTCAAGTCGGCAGTGTAATTCATTTACTCTAGAATCATGCTACAATTTTCCATCCTCATTGCTAAACTTGAGAGTTGCTCGGGGTCATGACAACCACGCCTTACATCATTGAATAAATCCTCCAAAGTCTCTCTTGCTATAACATGAGCTTGACCGAATAATCGTTTCAAAATATCTCTAGCTCTTTTATACCCAGACGTAGCCTCCATCATTACACATCCTTCGATGGCTGCTTTCGCCTTACCCTTGCAATAATGGAGCAAATACAGCAAACGTTGACTATCATCAGATACTCTTGCCGCAACGTAAGTATCGTATTGTTTTATAAACTTCCAATATTCCTTCGGCTTTCCATCAAAATAACACAATTCAACTTTCGGTAGCTCTAACCCAACTATAGGAACCTTAGGTGTTGTGCCCGAGACTGCATGCCTAAGTCTTTCCCCTTTATCTAAACTAAGATCCGCTACCTTATCTAACATTACGTCACTATCACTATCACTATAGCTCTCTTTAAATACATTAGAACCATGAGGCGTAAAGACATCAGAAAAAACTTGCTTTGTACTAAGGGATTTGTCGTTAACTTTGTCTTCATCCTCTACGATCAGCTTAGGGATTGACTTCTTTGCACGATTGTTGGGCATCTCGAATTATCGACCAAATTTGGTTCAGAACTGTGGGCGAGGACCAAGCTGCAAACCGACCAATATTTGTTCAGGACTGTTGAACACGGACCAAGCTGCCAACCGACCGATATTCGTTTAGAACTGTAAGATCCAAACCTAAATTCCAATAGATCTGGATGTGGCCGAATAACCGTTAGATAGCTTTAGACACTCGTGTCTCAGTTCAAATCAAAACAAGGTATATATTTGACACGGTTCTAAACGAATATTATCACCCAGTTATTCAACCAACAATTGATACAAAAATATTCAATCAAAAACACCAAAGAATAAGCGTTATTCTATCCTTTCTGGATAGATCAAGGGAGATTCCGTTTGAGCGGTTATTTTATAACACCAAGTGTTTCAATTTCTGGGAAAGTGCTCCAAATACAACCAAAAATGCACGATCCCAGTCAAGTTCAAACCGCACAATCAAAAAGCGAGCAGCCAATATGGCAGATACCAGAATAATAGCAATTAAAACAAACTATATACAGCTCAGTAAAGAACACGGAGACTCAATAAAAAACGATAGTAAAACCAAGAAAATTGAACGTTACAGTCTTAATTAGCATAATAGATGTTAACAGCATATACAAATAAAGAAAACGTAAGGAAGAAATCACAAGTGTATGCATGGAGGGATTTTCACTTGCAAAATGGATCCAACACCTAGTTTATACTATAATTCCAATACTCATAATTATTACAATAAGTCAAATACGAGAATGATGGTTCGGATACAATCTTTAGTCAGACAGCGAAGCAACACAAAAGGACGCGCAACGGAGAAGGCGAGTGAGCCAACTCGATTTAACCAACGGGTAATCAACACTTATAGCCAGATAAAAATAAGCCACAGACATGTGGTGAATAGGATAATATGTGCACACACATACGCTCATCTAAAATCAGTAAAAACAAATAAGCTAATAAGTGAAAAGGTCAAAATGTGGTTTAAGGAGAATGAATAGATCGTCTTGTCTGGAAGAGAGAATAAACTATGTGGGTTGAAGATGGAGCGTGACGTTACAGTATTCCCCATGCATGTCAACTTTTAACTTCCACTCACTACATTAGTCGTAAAATCAAACAGAAATGTGTTGTATCACGAAGAGAATTAAGAATGGTAACTTTTTAAGACTATTTATGGACCAATGTAATATGTATATTTCCTATTGTGTAATTGATAAGTAACTTAACTATTCTATTCATGTTCCTCTTATTATAAGCTTTATTTTGACCCATAGACTATTATTATACGATTTACCATTCTTGAGTTATCCCTGGTCTATTAATTGTTGTTCCCCCCATTCACAGCCACTTTTGGCTAAATCCTATAGAAATGCTATTTTCTATTTTATGGTACGATGTGGTCTGGTTGATTGGTATATAAACCCAGTATGTTTGTGAATAATGATTCATATTGCCGAGGCTGTTATTGGTGTTCTGGATTTACCTGGCTGGGCTAGGCAGAAAGCAGGACTGACATGTACTCAAGACTGCTCACACGGCTTTTGTATATCATTGCTCTGATCGATAATTTGCTCTTCTCTCATTGGCGGTCTTATAACGTCATATATATCAACGACATATATCAATCGATATAACAATTGGGCACGTACGCACGCACACGATCTAACAAAAAGGCATAAACTAATGCGAAAATCCTATGTGCACTGCAATATAAATTCTTTAAGATTTTAAATTCAACGATTTACTGCATCGTTGTTTAGTTTGTTTATGATTTCTCGAAAAAACTGAACAAACTATTCGTTTGGTAGTAAAGGGATGTAGGGATTGTTGAGTTACATTGAAATCACGGACTGCAATTACGAACTTATAAGTCCTTAGCAGCGAGTATCTGCAACCACACACATAGGATTCGAACCTAGGGCCTCCAGTCCCGTGTGCAGACGCCTGTTATTTAGACCACTGAGCCGACATCCAGCAGTGTTAATATCTAGCTGTAATTAATCCACAATATTACGCAATCATTTTGCCTTGTCTTTGAAAGGTAACTACCTCACATCTGACATGACTGATGTCACTGGTCACGACTTTTCAATAGAATTCAGGCAGCGAAACTGCTTATGGCCCATATCATGTGAGGATTTAGCTGGAGTCCTTGAATGTACATATAAACACTTCTTTTTCGTTAGATCTGGATTAAATACACAATATGAAGCATAAGGGTGTGATTATGAACTTGTTTAGGGTTAATGAAATGTCCCTGGACCCTAGCTAAATAACAGTGTGTCGAGTCGCTGAATGTGGAGGAGTTTGCTGGATACCGTTAAGGTCAAGAACCATCGAAGTGCATCAATTAATGGCACTCCATGGGCTGACCCATGCGGCAGTGTGTAGTGACGTCGAGTCGAGGACGGACTATGATCCGCACTACAATTCGATTACATGCCCAGCAACGACTTGGTTCCTTTGATAACTTGCAAATCATAAGGCTTTAATTAGTCCAGATAAAGTATATTTATTGGTGATCTCGTGGTATCGAAAGAATACCGAGACGTGCCAAGGAGTACAGGCGAAATGGGCAGAGGGTAAGAAAGTTCGAACCGAACAAGGCGGATAGCGGAACCAGAAGTGAGTCTGATATCGTTAAACAAGTACAGTAAAACAGTCTCTGGTACGATTGGTTACAATAATAATAATTGTTTCTGTTATTCCAATCGTGTTCTTATCGAGACAAGCCGGTCACTACAAGTGTTCACTCTCTGTTTCTTGCACATACTCTTACCAATATATTATGTGATGTCGTCGTTTGTGCCTCACAGTATCAAAGTAGCCATAGTACGAGGGAAGAGCAACAAATGTTAAATGTTAACAGTGGTATGATTTTTCGACGTAACGTGGGTGGTCACACCATTACCATGACCCTCATTTCCCCCACACATTCGGGACAGACCACTTATTTTGATGATCTACAACCTCTTTCGTAACCTCATCTCGACATACCATTGAACCAACTTATGTTTGGCATAGGATTGGTAGACACTGACATCATTTCTGACTACCAATGTTAAGTAGAAGTTAACACATGCCTGCACGTAACACCTTGATAAGGCATATCGGATTACTCTAAATTGGCCCAAACGAACTGATCCGTTTCGCTCATATTTTGTGCCATTTATTTGAATCATGAGATACATTTTGATATAGCATTTCCACAGATGAGACAGTTACTAAAATTGACTAATATCAGTTTTGTTAAAATGCCAACTATGAGCGTACACATTACAAAAGCCCATGTTAAACGAAAAAAATAGTGACTTTTAAACACTAACGACATCCAACATGTTCGAAAACGTTCACCTTGATCCTTTTCTCTCTCTATCTTGCTATATTCTTCGATTTTCATTTTTTAATGAGTGACGCTTTATATATTGAGAAAAAGATACTGTTATGGCAGTATGCAAAAGAGAATATGGTACGATTTTCCTTCGGTTGACTGGTTTTCTTGTTCCGTGAAAGCCCATTTCTCATCAAGACAGTTTTTAATAAGTCTACACAAAAATCTGTTGGGATTCTGGAGAAAATGAACTCCAGAAGTCGGAAATCATAGGCCAAGCTGTTATATCCCGAAGAGAATTATGAGTGGTAACTTTCGAGAACTATTTATGGACCAATATGATACGTATATTTCTTATTGTATAATTGTTCAGTAACTAAACTATTCATACTATATTCTATTTTACGGTACGATGTGGTCAGTTTGATTGTTATATAAACTCAGTATGTTAGAAATATAATGATTCAAATTGCAGAAGCTGTTATTGGTGTTCTGGACTTAACTGGCTGGGGTAGGCAGAAATCAGGACCGACAAGTGCTTTAGACTGCTCGTACGGGTTTCGTGTGTCATTGGTCATAACGATAATTTACTGTTCTCGTCACGTCGTATATTAACTGGGTACGCAGGCTACAAAATATAACTCTGACCATGAAGGATAACCCAACTTATAAGTTTAAGTTTTACAAAGTTATTTCTCATTAGATCACGGCGTATATGGCGGTTGCAATAATAATGGCTAATACTCAATAATGGCAAACAGTCCACTCAAACTCCACAGTGGCTAACGAGCAAATAATTTCTCGATATACAAATTTACGGATATCAGTTGCAGACTACAGTTGCTTGTATACGATAATAGGAGTTAAAAGTCTGAAAATCATTACGAATAATAAATAACGCTGGCAATTTAACATGGTGTTTTCTCACAGTTTCCGACTACTCATGATACACTTGTGGCGGTGAATAAATCCCCGAAGTAAATGGTTCTGTAAGACTTCGACATTGACGCTGACCTCATTAGTTTTATTTGACACACTTCGGCTGAGGGCGTCCAGACACGCAGTGGCACCAGAGCACGAGTGGGTACGCAGTGCCACACATCATTTACAACTTGGTAGCAAGATTGAACCAAACGCTTCTCGACATATTGATAGCTTTCCAAATATATCCTCGTTTCTGATATTTGACTTGATTGGGTCCGTATTTTTTAGTCATAAAGGTGTTACGTGTGGTGGCGCTATCAAACTTCGAATCTCTGTGTCGTCAATACACTTACTCTTAAATCGATAGAAAGTGACAATATTATATCCAAAGGAAATGGACATATGAGCTGCGAAAGGGCTTAGACTAAGCTTTGTCGTCTAATGCCAGCCTTAGTTAGTAACTCTTGGCTCCTGTGAAATTTGGTGGACTATCCAACATTCAGTAATAAGCCTCCTAATTTATAGATGTGTTTGACTTGACGAATAATCTGGGTAGGGTTCAAAAATATTTCTCTAACCGTTAAAACATGTTTGGTATAAATATTACCACCCCATGTTTGGGAATATAACACCACTTTTAACCGTCCTAAAACGTTTCAGCTCATTATTTCTATCTATTCCTTTGTAGAATATCAACGCTGTTGATCTCTGTCAAATGATTGAGGCCTACCCTAGTTAGACGGGAATAGTGTGACGAGCAGGCTAACTTCGAAGTCACACCTTGCAGTCAACGTCTAACGTGGATTACCCTTTCAACATATCAACGTACCATGGCTGCTTTGAAGACCGTGAAACACAAAGGATGTTATTTTGGGAATATATTGGTAAAAATGAGTGCAAAGATAGTGAGATCACCACATGAGTCAGTTCATGGTGTATGATTAACTAATGCGCGTTGACTGTCCTTGATTTTGACACAGATCGACGACCTGTTCCATATTCAGTGACCCGATTGCCAGATAATTTGTTTAGAGCTCAGGGACATTTCACTGCCCCTACACCCTCATTTTTATAGCTATGTTTCGTAGGTAAAATAAGCCCAACAAAAATGAGGAAACACCTTAAAATAATTAATTGTAACAAGAATGCAGCTCAAAGGATCTCAATTTGAACTAAGAGTTTGTACAACACATTGGAACTCTAATCTATAATCAGCGCTCGGTTTACTAGATGCGCAACTGTCTCATCTCAATGGGTTCCTATTCACTTTAGTCGAGGATTTCTCTCCAGTAATATCAAATGTAATGAAAGCGTTGATTTATGCTTTACTTGCGTGCGTTACACTGGATGCAGACGTTTCGGCTGTTTTGTTGGTTGTATGTCACAGTGTTTTGTATGTAGTAGTTTTAGAAAGACCTCTCATCAAGAACTTCTGTTGAAGAGTTTGAGGATTCGGAAGCACTCTTTGGTAGAGCAGTTTCTCAGGGATCCTTGATACTAGTTAGTTTGGTTTCATTCTTTTCACATTTGTAGGGACGAATTCATGTATCTGAACCACTAGATGGCTGTATAGACCGAATACCCAAACCTAAAAATGCGTCCAATTCAACTCTTCCTTACATCTCACTCATCAAACGTGGGAACTGCTCTTTTGTAGATAAGGCTACAGCGGCCGAAAAAGGTGGATATATTGCAGCTGTTATTTTCAATGATGCGGATGACAGTACTTTCCCAATGGGCTACAATTCATGTAAGGTTTCTCCCCTTTGTCTTTTTTTTGGTAGCCACAAATGTCAGTATTCCTGCAGTCATGGTTGGTTTATCTGACGGTGAGCTCTTACTGAATAAGTACTGGGAGTCACGGTATGTTGTACGTCAGTTTATTAAATATGGATTCGAATTTTAATTTTTGTAAGTGCTTGACTTTCACACGAGTAAAACTGATGGATTCAAAGTTGCTTTTCCGTTTAACAACGTTCAATTTGCTTCTCCATTTATCAATCGTTCATATATCCATTTGGCGACTCTTTCTGACACACGAGATTTTGGGGCGAGATTATAATTTGTGGACGAGCCAATCAGAGGCGCCTGGGGGATTTCAAGGTCACATCGCCAATTTCAGTACCTGTCGCTCATGTAGAATCGGATCACAGCTGATTTTAGAGGAAATGTGACAGTTAAGCGGCTAAAATAAATGGGACTATTAAGAAGTTCCTTTATTTGTGATTGCGGTAATCAGTTGACTTGTAGACCTTGCACAGGCTACCCTTGTGATGTTAACTCAGTTGGTGAGGTTGTAAATCTTCATCAACTTATATGCTTGGACCAGGTATGCCGCTTGCGCAACCAGCGATTACCACGGTGCGCAACGCTGACTAGTGTTGGAGACGGATGTAAATAAACCTAAATTTCTACTGACAATGAACAACGGTTTAGTGGTATGACACTTGACTCTCAGCCACTAGGTCCTGGGCTTGAACCCTTCTGCACATAATTCGGTTAAGAATCTAAGCAATATCACGAACTCTCAATTAAAATGCGTCTCAAAGCCATGTACATGAATCTGTACCTGATTAGTCAGTTACACATCCCCAAGAAGTAAACAGATCGAAAAAACCATTTAACCTCATGCAAATGAACTGTAACCATTGATCTGATATTTCTGTCAAGAAATAAGTACTGGGAGTCACGGTATGTTGTACGTCAGTTTATTAAATATGGATTCGAATTTTAATTTTTGTAAGTGCTTGACTTTCACACGAGTAAAACTGATGGATTCAAAGTTGCTTTTCCGTTTAACAACGTTCAATTTGCTTCTCCATTTATCAATCGTTCATATATCCATTTGGCGACTCTTTCTGACACACGAGATTTTGGGGCGAGATTATAATTTGTGGACGAGCCAATCAGAGGCGCCTGGGGGATTTCAAGGTCACATCGCCAATTTCAGTACCTGTCGCTCATGTAGAATCGGATCACAGCTGATTTTAGAGGAAATGTGACAGTTAAGCGGCTAAAATAAATGGGACTATTAAGAAGTTCCTTTATTTGTGATTGCGGTAATCAGTTGACTTGTAGACCTTGCACAGGCTACCCTTGTGATGTTAACTCAGTTGGTGAGGTTGTAAATCTTCATCAACTTATATGCTTGGACCAGGTATGCCGCTTGCGCAACCAGCGATTACCACGGTGCGCAACGCTGACTAGTGTTGGAGACGGATGTAAATAAACCTAAATTTCTACTGACAATGAACAACGGTTTAGTGGTATGACACTTGACTCTCAGCCACTAGGTCCTGGGCTTGAACCCTTCTGCACATAATTCGGTTAAGAATCTAAGCAATATCACGAACTCTCAATTAAAATGCGTCTCAAAGCCATGTACATGAATCTGTACCTGATTAGTCAGTTACACATCCCCAAGAAGTAAACAGATCGAAAAAACCATTTAACCTCATGCAAATGAACTGTAACCATTGATCTGATATTTCTGTCAAGAAACTTGTTGGAAGGACCAGCTTTTAGATTGGCACTCGTGAACAAATAGTGAATTCTTGGAAAGTTCTCGTCGTGCCTATTACACCTCTGTAATTCTCCTGCCTACTTTTTATGGTGGTTGTCTTTTACTCAGATTATTATCGTTTTCATTTGCATCAAGTTAAGTACATTGGTCACAGAGTATAGATCGGGAAAAATGTAACAATAATGTGAGATAGAAATGTTTTTTATTTGGTATTCAGTAGGGAAAAAAAATACCAGTACATATATTGAATGACTGAATTTTCATAAAAGCTATACAGATGTTATTTCCAACACTCATTTAGTCCTGCTTGTCACTCCTATTTTTATCTATACATTCAGATAGGAAGTTGTTTATGGGTATAAGAAAACAGAGGTGATTTCTAAGTCGGGACTGTATGATCTGTTAGTATCAATGAGTGAACTTAGAATATTAAATAATCAAATCGGATAGTTTGATAACGTTACGTTATTTCGTTTGTAAACTGACTAGTTTACGTACTTTAGAAGCTCTAACCATTTCAATATGCTCGACGAGTTGGCATTCACTCTTCATGGTACAATATTTGAAAACTCTCATAGTGGTGGCAAGTATTATTTCAGCAGTAATTTTCCCGTCTAAGAATGTGTCCTTATGAATACACTGTAGATCGAAATTTATATGAATAATACTTTGTTAGTGTGTCTATATCATCAACACTCAACTGCAAGTGTTTCTAATTATATTAAGTACATAAGAGTTGTTTCAACAGGCACCATATAAACTAAATTTACTAACACTTTGCTAAAAAACAGCCTCGGGTCATTTTTTTATACACTGGTCGTGTTTTTGAGATTGTCGCTCTTATTTCTGTAAATTGTGACTGAAAATGTTAGTCATTTTCCCGATGTATCTATATGTTACTTTTCCCAAATTTTAACATATTTTCCTAAATGTTCGAGGGTTCTAATGGATAATGACTTATCTTATTTACACTTAACTCTCTCACCATTTTATCTATGGATTAAATCAATAAGCATGTAGTTCGTATTTTTTATGTATTTGTAGTTATTTTGTTGAAATCTTACCTACTCACCGCCGAAGTATCCTGTTATATCTTATTCCACTTATAACATGTCTGCTGATATCTGTAGTCGCACTAAGTGTGGCATATGGGATTCGGTTTTTGAATCGATACCGAAGAAGATATCGATATTGCTTACCAGCCAAAGAGTTACGTAAAATACCTGAAACTTTATTTACTAAAGGTAAGTTACTCTGTTGTTGTTTGTGTGTACGAAAAGCGACCCACTTGTGTTATCTATTCATTTGATGATATGGTTAAAAGTTGGCTACATGTTGGATTTTTTTCGCACAATAATAGCAGTGAATATTTGCTGTATTAGGGTTAGGCTTAGTGGGATAGACGTCTAAATTAAAAGTAGATTGACCATTTTTCTAGTTATGCGCATAACTAACAGGAAATTTGTTTTATATTCAGTGTTTTCAGAATCTGCAATTTTATTAGGCAGAACTTAATAAGTTTCTGATCGACAGTTGCAGGTATATAGTACTTATAAAAACGATTATAAGAGATTTGCTTATTTTTCCCAGTAGTCCCGCATTATAACGAAACTACGTACTTGGCTTTCGTTATTAATACTAAATTACAGTTATAAATGCTTATAAATATTGCTAAACCCTTTGATTATCAAAGATACATGTGTTCCACGTAGTAGTTATTTAGTATTATCATAACCACTTCTATTATCCAGTCTGGAAATAATTCATGTATATTGATTGTTCACTGAGTAGCAACTAATGCCATTTTTGTTTAATCTTTGGCACTGATTGAATTCTGTTGATGAATAAAGTTGCAATGTAGCTAATTGTCTGAGTAATTCGACATTGCATAAAGTATGTTATTGATGTTAGTCGTTTGAAAGTAGTCCAAAGGAAACCATGGACTAGGGATTCATGTTAGTTGACACTATTTTTCGATAGTCTTCTTTTCAAGTAAATTATTCGGTTACAAAATGTAGAGATTATTAGTTATTTGGACTGGTAAATAAATATTTAGTCAACCTTTTAATGCATAAGTAATAAGTACAACCTTTATATAAGTAATGTTAACCTCCAAAACTTTGAAAGGTTTATAAGATCACTAGTTATAAAGTGGAGTACAACGGTATTAATGTTTTCATAAAATCTCTTTAACTGTATGTTTTTATTATGCCCAATAGGCCACATGATAGTTCTTATCGTGTTACAGCGGATATGTTTTTCGAGAAATGCTAATTCACCATGCCTTAAATATTCCACCTTTTAGAACTTTTATTCAGTCACTTAGGTTCTTTACACCTGCTAACTTATTTTTTAATTATTTCAGACCTATATAACCTTACTTTTATGTTAATTCCCAATAAAATTTATCCCACAAAACTTTTTATATCCGTTTTTACGTAGTTATCAATCTTTCTTAAAAGCATAAAAGTTTGTAACTGGAAGTAGCCTAATTAAATATTGACATCTTAGGCTCTTGAATAATTATAATATGCTAGTTTTCCACCTGTAAATTTTGTTTCGTACTATATGGTGTGAATAATTCTACCAGATGCAGTGTTTTTTGTTATGGAATTAATACAAAATATTTAACCGTGCTTCTGTTATAATATTTGATTAGTGAAGAATGTATAAAGTTGTTAACCTTTTGTTGTGTAATAGGCAAAGTAGCTTACTTGGTAGTAGTTTAGGATAGCAAACATTGGATGGTGATTTTAAGCCACTGTTGATAAGCGGACTTTTATTCGTATTTAGCGATGCATGAATTTGGAAAGCGAAAAATAAAACCATCCTATTATTAACTTCAGTGTACTGTAATCATTTTACTGGTGTTCATTCAAATCGGGTTACTTAAATTATCTAAAATCGAATAAATACGACTAATATGAAACTAGAGTTTTTTCGATATAAAGTATACATTCACTTTTTTACATTCTTTACGTAGGATTTCATTTTGTGTTTAGTTGTAAAAGTAACTATTTTATTACCTACGCACTTGATTTTTTACCATTCTTACTGTCTCAACACTTTTTCCGTTTATTATGATGGATTTTCTCAGACTCCAGTGAATTTGAAACTTGTGCAATTTGTTTAGAAGATTATAAAGATGGTAATAAATTGAGAGTATTACCATGTAGGCACGGTAAGTGAATAATCATTTAAATAAAAAAGCTGCATCTTTTAATAACTTTTTTTCTGAATGTATCATGTTATTTTTCTCCTTTACAACTATGAACTATAAAGTGTAGGTCACAAAAATAAAGCGGTGACATTTTTAAAAAAAATAAAGAAAAGAAGGAGAATATGATGGCTAAACAAGAAATACAGTTCAATTAAGTTGCAACTAAAAGTTCTTTCAGTCAAAGGAGTTCCTCTCAATTTCAAGAGGAATATAAGAAATACAAAAGAATCTCCGGTGGCTTCTATCCTTACCCGTGTCTGATAACATCTCAAGCCACTAAGTTCTATCATCTCTATGATCCAAAGGTGGTGAGTCGTGATAGCTTGAAAAATGCCAGTTATATGCAACTTTCATACCATGGCAGCAATTTAAAAACTGTCTACCTCCACTTTTTCAACCCTGAATCAGCTCCGGCATATAATGCACACATTGAAAGCCTGTGTAGTGCTATTGGTAAAACATGTTCAAGCTAGCGAAGTCAGCGTTTCAATATAGTAACATTGATTTAGTTATGGTCATTGCATTTGAACATACATTGCCAGGAGTCAGTATTACTAACATGTTGCTACCACTGGGTGGCAATAAGCTTATGGAGACAACGATAACTAGATACAGAGTCGTGGAGTATGACGGAAGCCAGTAGTTTGAATGTAACCAAAAGTGGACTTATCCCTCGATAGTAATTGCGTAGATTACTTGGGTCTTTTTAAAGATGGAGACGATAATGTAACAACCCTTTCAAAGCAACTCAGTGAGTCACTTGATCAGAATTTCGCCTCCATCTTTAAGGAAGACGGAATTAGGTCGTCTCGGCCTATTTGCTTGTAGCACTTTAGAGATTGTAGTCCTTGGTGAACCTTCGGTTTGCTAGATGTATCGATAGTCACCGGCCAGGGAAGACAGGACATCACATCAACGTCTTGATTTCAAGTTCTAGTTTCAAGTATCTTCACACTTTTGAAGGTTCTCGATGCGAAGTTGTAGTTGTAGTTGGCAGTAGTTAGGCAAGTAGTAAGGTTGATTATCAGGAAACTTTCGACCTAAAACTTCCATTTGTTATTGTACTCTAATCATTGGGTATTTTCATCACTTCAAGCATAAAATCTAAACAGTCAAAGCTCTAAAATAAAAGTGGTTATCACTGAGCTTTTTGCGTGACTATCGACTTATTTTAGATCTATACTAAACACGATTTCTCATCTTCCATTTAATATCTCAATTACCGATCGAAATGTTCCTACGAATAATCCCTGTATTAAATACACTAAGATTACTACCCTCTGAAAATGGTATTATGTGTTTCTGTATAATCCTTAGGGTAGTTGTGAATATGAGTGCTTTGCTCGTCAATCATAAAATTAGTCGACAGATTTTCATTCATAACCAGGTTACTTATATTTGTTTACTAGTTTATGTGGTTATTGCATTTGAAATTTTTGTGTTCATCCACTTTAAAACCATCCTATTTTTTTAAAGCTTACCACAGTAAATGTGTAGATCCATGGCTTTTAAAACGTCGTGGTGTTTGTCCTATATGTAAGAAAAAAGTTCACAATCGTCCCAGAGTCAACACTTCAAACTCTACAAGATTTAGACGCGCTTCTGCATATGCCACTACATCTGAAGCTCCACTTTTGGATGATTCGTCTTTCGAAGAAGATTCTGATTCAGAAGATACTATTTCATCACCCCAATTTAGTTCCTACGGTGAGGACGTCCATTCAGATGAACATACTCCACTCATTAATGCTTCTGCTGACCAATCAAGTGCTTCATCACTTAAGCGAATGAAGATGACTGCCTCAATCCGTGAAACTTTGGAAAGCTTTCTCACAAATGTATCAAGTTCTTATTCCAGAGGTCATAGTTCATCCGAACATGAACAGGGAACTAACAATGTTAATACAGCCGTGGAATTACAACCTGAATGTTCTCAGATTGTTGCTGAATCTCTCGCAAAAGGTTATTATTTTTTGTTTTTTGAAGGAAAATTTCGGGTTGAATTTTGTCCAATGATCTCAAAAATATAAGTCTCAGGTTCTATCTCATATTTCGTGATTAGGAATAACATAAGACATCAATAAGAAATCTGGGTAAATCCTGCCATTGCACATATTTATCATTTTGTTCGATTGACCTGTATTATTCATTCGATAGTAATAGTAAAAGTACTCTCTTGAGTCAATACATGTATTTACTCACAGTAAAGAAATGGCATAGATTATTCACTATTGGGATAAGTTCTTATCATGTACTCACTTAACTCGGTAATGTTCAAGAATATTTTTCTATAAAAGTTTTTAACAGTGATTAGCTGTCAATCACCATTCGCAAAGTTCTTCGAATATTTGTGCTTCTAAAATATTTTTATCGTATACTGTATTTAATGTGAAAGTTCCAAAGTAAACGTCTATTGCTTCCTCAAATAGTAAATACGAAAGGAAACATACGAAATGTTGTGATTTTTCTATTTCAATTTTCTAATCACTAAGCATCTTAAAAAGTTTCAAGTTTTTTTATGGAAGCACATGGTTTACATACATCATTATTTAGTTAAAATGAATGTCAAACAAGATAATTTATTCTCACAGTTTAAAAAGAGAGGTACCCCGTGGATTTGAGCTGGTTTTTAACATCAGAATAAGTGAATGTAATTATCAGCTTTCGGTAGATTCATAAGTATTTCATACTTTTATGAGTCAATAATTGTTTTTTGGGAGCATATATTACTAACTTATTTGTACTAGTGGTAGGCGGTCGTTTAAAAAAAAATCTAAGTGTCTTATCTTTAAATTGATCATTGATTACTACATTAGCCACACATACAATTCCATATATATTACAGTTTTGATGTATATATTAAGTGAAAACAAAACTTGTATATATTAAGATTTGTTTATTACATAAAAATGTGAAACATTTAAACAATGTATTGATTTGAAATCAATGGTAAAGGTCCTACTTTTTTCTTTTTTTTTTTCTTGGTCACTTGATATTCATTATTTAGTTGAATAATTCATGTGAAAAAACACACACACAGTGATTGTTGTTTATGTGAAAGTATTTCTTACTTAAACCACTTTTTTTCTTATTCATTCCTCCTACACATTGTTCTAAAATGTAAAATAAATAAATTCGATACAATTCTTGTATAACCTAACCTTTATGCTAAGAGATAATACTTTCATTCTTAATTCCTTTAATCCTTAACCTTATTTTATATGGATTGATTTAAAATAAGAATTTTTGTTTGTAGACATTTAACGGTTCAAAGTGAATTGTAAATGGAAATGACACTTAAAATATTTAGAAATTTTATTCATAAAACTATCTTAATTATGTGTATGTATTTACTTTTTGCCAGCGTCAAGTTGAATTTCTCGGTGTTTCTTTGAAAGGCCCTGACTTATAGAGTTAACAGTCCCGACAAATAGGTAACTTTGCACCGAGATTGTATAGTGATCATTTGATTTCACATACTAAATAATTGTATAACAGTTCTTCATAAACTTGGTTTCGATCTTATGGGAAATAGTGTCTGCTTGCCACAAATAAGTCACTGTCGATATGAGACATCTATTCGCTATTTCTTACTGTTTATTGGCTTTCTAGATGATGTTAGTTTGTCCTTGTATTCGGACCACTATATGTATTTTGGAATCACCAAACGATTTTCCTTACTGCTACATATTTTCTATGGATTAATTAAACTTCATCTCGTTCTATAACTGAAGAAACGTTTTCATCACATTTATAATAAATAGTATTTTTTTTATGGGACCTGTAGTCGATTTAGCGCCAATTAAAAATCATATAGTACCTGATAGATGTTTCCTTTCGATATATGAAGTCATTCCCAATTATGTAATAGTATGGTAATTGTGTGGTATAAATGAAATAATAATATCCGATTCAATATTGAATCTGAGAACTATTAAACTAGTTACATTATTAGTTCGTACCGTTAGATTCTTCGCATTCACTGGTTCACTAGCAGATATTGTAGTGAATGAACACATCTGGGGAAGACGAATTCACTGTTTGATACAAAATTACAGAGCATCTTCATAAAATATGAGAACCATACACTAGATGCTTCGGTTGCAAATCTTCTATCAATTGTCCTTAATATTCTGTGTGATTCTTCAAATCCACAGTTCCTTCCTATTTCCCTTTTTGTTTTCCTCAACTCGATGTTCTTAACCTTCTGCTGCCAGGTTTTTCACTTCCGGTTGGTGTTACATACTACTTATGTCGACCGACGTAAGTAGCATACACCACACTCGTTCACCCTTTAAACAGTCGCTCTTGCGGTTGTTCTGCTCGCCGTGCTACCTTCTTTGCTAAAATCTGTGCCACGCTCCCCGTTAAAATGTCGAGTCCGCCTGTATGCTGACCTCCATAGCAATGTCGATATAAGTAGCATACACCACAATATCACTTCATAATATAAACTGTATTTGATCCACTGAGAAACTTAATAACCTACCTAGCGCCATGTTGTTTCATCATTTACTGCCTTCATGGTATATGCAATAAATCTATTTGCATACAAACATTGTTCTTCACAAATAACATTCATATACTTTTTTCGACATTAATAGCTCATTAGTTTGAATCATAAATTCTGCTCTAATCTACGCTTCCTTAATTCAGCTTACCTATCAGATGGTTATCACACATACATTTTGATGATTTCTAGCTTCATAATACACAAATTTTTCCAAAGTTACTTTATATTATTTCTATGAAGTATTCTCTTTATCCTTTTTATTTTGTTGTATTTTCTCATTAGGTAAACAGTGTAGTGAAAGTGACACTGAATCTGGACTAAATAATGAAATCAATGATAGTCAATCAACTTCTGTAATGATTACTCATGTTAAAGTACATACGGATTTTGATTTATTAGATACGCATGAATCTCATGTTTAAGTAGCATTCATATATACATAGTGTATCCTGTTTTTATTTGTTTGTCTTAACCACTTTATTTTTGCACAATTCACAATAATGAATAGTAATGAAATTGTATTATCAAAACCATTGAGTTTTAAATACAGGGCTATTTGTTTCTCATACTTATTTTTATTATCCTCTTTTTTTTCTATTGAAAAGAATAAAAAGTTGAACCATTATCAGTCGATTTAATTCTCTCATATACGTTTTCATAATTAATGGGTAATTTGTATATATTTTTTATCTCCGTTGTTGACGGACTAATTGGTTAGTTTAAATGATTGATTGATCAATTGAACATTCAGACAATTTTTTTTTCTTTGTTTTGAATATTGTTCGTTTATTGATGCATTGTGTTACTATTGTGTTTGTGTTTATTTGTTTGACTGTTTCATCCTATCAGATTTCGATTGTCAGAATCATCATAACGCATTTCATATAATTATACATACACATATTTGGCCGTGTATAAATACGATTTCACTGTATTGAGATTTATAACTTGGTTTAATTAACATTATTATACGTTAATTTTCTTACCGGTCAACTGATTACTAATTAGTCTGTTCTTCATAGAATTAGATAATATCTTATTTTGTGATCTCTTTTTATCATTTACCTTATTTTTCACGAGCTTGTTTAGAATAAAATGAAGTATTTTTATCTATAGAGTTGTGTTTGTTATTCAATGATTGAAGACGATAGTTGTTTAGATTAGAAATCGCCTTATAATACTTTTGAAATAATCAGTTTAGAGATTTCGCTAGTTGGATTTTTGAGGCAACAGATAAAATAGTTCCAGTTTCATAATGTATCTGCCACTTACAGCACTATGAAGAGCAAAATATAATTGATATTAATAATCAACAGTCTCATCAAATGATTTCTGTGCATTCAGGTTCAAATCTTATTTACATCATACAACAGAGTAGGTAATGGCTAAGGATTCGTAATTATTTGTCAATCATCCCTTTGACTGTACTCACACACTTTCTTAGACAGCTAGATTTTTACAAAACAATTGTCTGCAATATAGTAGTGTATTTCTTAGTAGCGACATATATCAAATGTCACCTTGCGACTAACCTATTAGTATTATTATTTATATCTTTGAGTAAATAATTTCCTTATATCTCGAAGGGTTACCAGTTTTGAGATGACTTCAACGCTATATTTTCAATAATATGTTAGTGCTAACTAGTATCCTATAACTAGATTGCAAAATTAACTAAGTTTTAACTTTGTGCTAACCCATTTATTGTAAGTGCAACGGCCGTAGTTGCTACCTTGACGTGATGGTCGGGCTAGCCTATCGTGACGACTCAACCTAGTTATATTGGTTGTAACGCATGTTCCTTCAATTCCTACGATGCCAGGTAGATTGGTTGGAGAACGGTGAGACTAAAATAAGCAACTTAAGGTCCGAGGGCGAAGTCGTACTGCTGACTGTTGAGGGGTGTGACAGCAGTAAGGTGTTCCTCTCGGACAATCACCGTCTAGAGCGGAAGGAAGGAGTTAGAAAGGGCTATATTACACCTCACCTTACCTTGGGTTTTCGTCTTCGGCGGTAAGGCTTTTTGAAGTGCGGACCTAGCACGTTAAAAACTTCCAAAAAAAGTCCATGCGTAACTGGCCTCAAGCAGCTGTACCTTGGGTTCTACGGTCATGCTCTCAGGTCGCCATGACGACCACTAATTCAGCTTTTTGTCAGGTCTTTGAAGAAAAAATATCCTTTCATGATGTGACAATCACTCATACCTCTATCAGTACCCGAAACCATCCTTTACACGACTAAATTACTTCTTATTAATTCTCTAATCCTCATGACTAGCTCTTCTCGTATATCCTCATCACATGCCACTGATGCTAATGCTTTGAGTTCACGAAATATTATTCCTAGTCTCCTAACTAAACATCGAAAAGCCACTTAGAGGAACCTTACGGTGTTGAGGTTTAGTGAAAAAAACTTCACAATCGACTCAGCAATAGTCTTAGAAAATCATATTTTCATCATGAATCGTCGGAGAGGCTCAGTATAAGACTGTCATTCACTCCGGAGCACATGTTGAGACTCGGATCATGCCCTAGCTCGAGCACGTATTTGTCTGCATCTTATTGAACGTGGAAAAGCCACAACAATCCCTTAGACCACAAATTAATGGTGAAAAAGTTAAGAATACATTTCGGGAACAACTATAGGGATTAATTGAACATGAAAATGATAGCCACCCCGAGGTAGCTTAGCATGGTATCCAAAAAGCCGTGGAAACATCAATGATATCTACTCGTAAAATTGAACCAAACGGTTAAGAAAAATCAGTGGATTTCCACTTAGTCTACAAATCTGACAGATGTTTGGAAATTTATCCTGTCTGACTCTAACATGATGAGGAACGGAGGCAGCTTGAAAATAGGCTGATAAAAATTCTACCTAATACTCGTAAGGAGTGGTACGTTAAGAATGTAGAAAAGACAGTAACAGTAAACAACTGATCAAGCAAACGGGTATTAAAAATTCGATTGTTAGTGAAACTACTTCAGTTACCCGCTATCTTCAATCAACCTAAATGGCAAAATGATGTAAGTTCCTCAACTCTTAGCGAGATTGAAAGGGGTATAAGTAATCTAGAGCGAGGGAGATCAGACTCTGGATCGTGAACACACTTGATATCCGACTATATTTGTATTCTTCAACCTTAGAGCAGCGTTTGACTCCGTTGGTCGTGAGGTTCTGTGGCAGTATTCACTGAAAGGGGCACCAAAAAAGTACGTTAGCCCTGTACAGACTCTACACGAACACTAATAGTCGAGTAAGAGCTTATAGCGAACTGTCGTCAGGATTAGTTATTTCAAGTGTTCATTAGCGCTGTTCACTTTCTCCACTTTTACTTAAGTTGGCCATGGAAATGCTTTTAGCCCCCAAATGCCCTGGTACGGCCGAGAGTGGGGAGAGTCCGCTCTCCCTCTCGAAATACTCTCACATGGCCACGCATATATAGACTCTGCCAGGGAAGTCCTACTCACTGCCTTCTCGTGGCGGGGGGGGGGTTGTTTACGGAATCGAGAGGACGAAAAGCGAATGTACGGCGCTTTAACCGGGTTGGTGGACACGGCGCGTCCACCTAGGGGAGTTGGAAAACCCTGATTCCAAACCAATGGTGCACATGGGCTCCAGTATCCTGAAGGAACAAATGGCGTATGAACCGATCGTCGGTCACCGGCTACCATGAGACTGCATCTCCTCACGATGCTCCACTGCCTTGTGGACTAGACCTTCAGGTCAAAGGCTCGGGGTGTGGCCTCCTAAGAAAACCACCTGCTTCAGTCTGGGCATCTGAGCAGTATCACAGCCCTTACACAAATCGAATGAGATTTGTGAGGCTCATATTTATCTGGTGCCTCTTTGTACCAATATTTATGTGTTGAAATAAATAAATAAATAAAGCGATAACACCCGGATAGTATCATAGCCCTCACACAATCATGTGGCGCATATATATCTGGTGCCCCCTTGTACCAATATTTATGTGTTCAAATAAATGGAAGCATTGCCCATGTATTTTGGGACCATGGAGTAAGCAATGACTGGGTTAGAAATAGGGTACTAAGTATGAATGCCAAAATGATTAATGAGGTATTAAATCTTCTGTATTTGAAGTGATTGGGACATGTGTTACGTATTTTCAACCACTTCCCACCTTGAGGAGCGGTGTTATTTGCTTTAGAACCAGGGTGGAAGAAAGCTAGGGTGCCAAATCAACGCATAACATCATTCCGGAAAATCCATGATAGGAGGTGTAGACTACCTGGTTTTGGTCCACGTGGTTACTATTTGGAATTTTCATCGTGTGTGTTTCGCCCAGTGGTACATCCCATGTTTTGCTTGTCTATCCTGTCTATATGAATAAGGTGCAAATTATGACTGTTCTGTAAATAAAAGTTTCCTGTAAATAAGATATCTTGGAATTCAACAGAACATTTTATCATCCCAACATGCTTTAATATATCTCCGAATGCATTCCGAACTGTGTTTGATCAATAATACTTGTGGATAGCCCATTAAATTTTATGTCTTTTCTTGGATTAACATGATATCTGATGTTGTATCCAACTGTGATCGAATGTGAACACCGTTCACCAATAATTTCACATATTTTTCATCCGCTTTACTTAATGACGGTGTATGGTATGTATTGTTCATGTACCTTTTTGATATTAGTGAGGATTCTTCGTTAGCTTAGATCTCAAACTTTCTCTAGTTTGGTAGACTGTTTCTTTATGACTGACTTTATCGCATACGGTATATCTATGATTTCTAAGCCGACAAACTTTTGAGAAATCCCGCGCACCACAACACTAACATTTAGTTGAAGGTTTGAAAATCGTCGAGTGATATTTATTACTCTTGATATCAGTTTGTCTACGACATGCCTGTACTGTATGAATAGAATGGTTAGATAACACTATACTTTTGGTATGCATCATGTCTGTATCCTGTTTTAGGTTTATTAATCGTTGACATTCTTCAGCGTCATTTTATTGTCATGTTACATACTGGATAACAACCGCATGAGAAAGTCAGCACTGATGGGAGACAGAAAATGAATAATATGCATTTAAACTGATCACTGGATAATACATTTAACTTAGATCGTTCTACTTGTAAATTTACTCTACCGGTGTACATAGTGTAGCTTCCTTAGCTGCAGACAATTATACCGGCTAAGAAGAAGTGATATCTGTTCACGAAAGATTTTATCTAAAATGTTGACAGTTTCACCGAAATTGACTTGTAGATGTTTAGCCTCGATGCTCATTAGGACCAAGTTTCTGCAACAGCAACCGGACGTTCTTTTAATCGTCCATAGCGGCAAATTCTATACCCTAGTTTGCTAAAACATGCTTCTAAGTTATGGCCACTATCTGCGTCAAAAATAAACGCTGGAATCGGACTGAAATATGACTGTATACCTTTATGTTCTGGAATATTTAGTTGAATAGAAATTCTCCACAAAACTGCTTCCAGGAGTTGTTGCTTAGACGCTAACATCTTCTGCTACTGTATTAGTAACTGCAATTGTTCGGAAGGAGTGCCATTTTATTCATTCTCACTGCTAGCATTATTTTTTTCCTCATGACAATTGTGATGATTGATGCCCCTAACAAAATTGCCAATCAGAATACCGACCTATATGACCTTGTCCCCGTGTTAAACCAACGATGTATCAACCAGCACTATCAGCCTTGCATCAAATCTGAATCCTTATTTGTCCTCAATATAGCTTCTCGCCTAACACTACTCGTTGAGTCCAGAGCACAATATTCGCCTCCGCTGTATGAATCATCTATTTCAGACGTGCATAGTTTATATACAAGCAGACCAGACGTTATAATACTATGAAAGAAGCAAAGAGCAGTTATTCAAGATCAAGCCAAAATTAGCTGTAAATATGGAAGACGGCAACTAATAGATTGAGAATAAATTTAAAACAGCAAATCGTATAATATTACCTAATAGGCCAACTGAAGGTTTATGATTAAAAAAAATTGTAAATGTATACCTTCAGAGAATATATATATATATATATATACCATTAATTCAGTCTTCTACGGATAAAACTGTTATCGCTCATACTTTTAATATCTCTACTACTCTGGGATTCCGCCTGACGATTTCCTCGCTTTTTGCTAATGAGGTTATCAGTCAGAAGCTCATCAATGACATTAAGAGCATGATAAATTTTTTCAACAAGGAAAAATCATTTATCAAATACTTATTCCTGTGATTCTCTATTACAATACTAGTCGATCGAAAGATATATAAACGGTAAAAGCTGAAAATCCATAAAAATCCTTTAGGCGCTAGTTACATTGTTTTCTAGAAAAATGTAGCTATAATATTAGTAAATTTTGGTAAACTGAGTAAATTATTTCGTCTAATTTCACAAAGTTGTCTTAAGACGGCATGATAACTTCTCATTCTTCGGATTCACACAACTTTAACGATAACATTGATTCAGTGTACAATTCTGTTTTAATTTGCAAACTAACACAATTGTCTTATAGTAGTGAACGAGAACACTAATGGGGACAACCGAATATATTTGAATACAAAATTATAGTATTTCTTAGTAAAATCTGAGAACCATACAGTAATACTTCATTTGCAAAATATCCATCAATTATCTTAGACTTTATTGTTCCTTCGTTTCAACTCTAATCATTCTCTGTCTTTGTTCTCTTTTGTTTGATCTTAACTTTCTATATCCAGGCATTCCTTTTTTCGATTGATTATACATACTACTTATATCTGTCGATATCAGTAGCATACACTACATTATGAATAGATAAGTAGATATATTGTGCACTCCGTCAATTTTTTACCGTTGATTAATTATGTTATTTGGTTCACTATTCATTTTGTCTGATATGATATGTTTAACTGTAATGACTACAATGAAGTTTTTTTATTTACGTTAATAAGTGATCAATAAATTTAATCAGCCCTGACTGATAATATAAAGATGATACTATTTTCGTTAGTGTTCAATAAATATTCAGGTATTAGTAATATATGAATATGTATGAATCCAATAGAATAAGCTGAAATATAAATTATAAACTAAGGAAGTTTGGTTCAGCAAACAGATCTGTTTCGGGTGAATTCGTTTTCCGAGCTGTACGATCGCTAATATATACTTATTTCCGAAAGTGATAATATTAGTGATTATATATATTTGTACGCTATGCAAATGAATATCCAAAGTTGTCTAGATGAATACTTTGGAAGTATGAGTGGTCTATACATGTAAGTTAAAAGTCATAGGTGAATGAATACTGATGACTATATATAAGCAGTTTGTGAAATTCCTAAACACAAATTAGATTCCGTTTTATTCCCACATAAAGAAAACAGTTTGGAGATTATTCCAAATGTCATTTTTAAACCGCACACATCGTGTTTAACCTTAAAATACAATCGCGATATTTAGTTAGAAAATCCTTTATTGACCATAAATTATGGTCTCTCAGTTAACCATTTACGAGATGATTGACTTCGTTTATATTACTAACAAAGTGTTAGTAGCTAGTCGTTATATATATTATTGATCTACGATCATTTGGTAATTTATATCACTCATGATCCTCAACGCGAGACTCGATTCCAGAACCGATTGTCTAGTTCTCTAATACCTAACGTTTAAAACAATGAGCTGAAATTCAACGGTGCTATTATCTAACTTCAACCAATCCACGAAATTGCGCTATTGTTTTCAGAGGATAACTGCCTCACACCCAACACGTCTGAATTCCACTGATCATGGCTTCTCAATAAAAACCCAACAACTTCCACAACCCTATACTGACATTAAATAATTCCTCTTTCCATTCCTTTTTTATTGATTTCCTATCAAAATTGAATTTAATTTTTACTATGTGTTGTTATAAAACTGTGGAATTTTATTTGTATATCAACGGTTAAGCTTTCTGATGCAGCATAGATTGATATCATGAATGGACCAATATTGGACCACCATTGGGAACCTAGATGCACTTGACGACCGTCTCGACCTAGAACAGGTTTCTTCGGCAGTGCGCAACAATAGTCTTACACGAGGGGCTCGAACTCAGGACCTTCAGTCTCGCGCGCGACTACTGAAGCTGCAGACCATTGAGCAGGCATCCAATGGTAATGTTTTACTTCAACCAATATACGATATTGCTCGACCGTCCTCCATCGTCTTCAGTGAGCAACTGCCTCATAATAGACACAGATGAACTACACAGGTCACGGCTTCTCACTATAATTCTACGAAATCGATCTTGAAGTAAGTCGTCATATCATTCCAAGCTCAACAATTCCCACAACTTTTTTACTAACGTTTTGACATAGCTAACGGGGATCCTCAGCGGAAGTATAAACATTTTGTTAACGATTTGAAAATACTAAGATAATCTTTAAATTAATGAACAAGTGATTTGTTAGACACAAGCTTATTATGATTTACTTGAAGTTGGTTTTAAGTTCTGTTAAGTGATTTCACTCAGAGATCCAACATTTCGCCTACTGTGTCGGGTTTATATATAGGTACTGTAGTTATAGTGAAGGTGAATAGACTGGGAATATTTTGTGAATTTCGACCAAAAGGCAGTTATTCAGGCTTGTTAAGAGTATTTCTTATTTTTTCAGAGATAAAATTAATTTAGTCATCAATTCAGCGGTTTAGGTACTCAAAAACCGTGTATTGATTAGGAACTTCGAAACATGTTTTCTACGACGTTTCGAGAAAGGTTCATAACTATCGTTTTATATTTCAGGAAAAAATATCATAAAAACTGATAATTTGGTCGTGCTAAAAATACTGTACAAGTCCACTGCTCCTTACGTTTATAACAGCAAAACTATCTTGGAATTCATCAGGCACAATTCAGTTTACTGTAAAATTTAGATGCAGATGACTCCTAATATCAAGTAACTTACTATCTGACTAAGTTATGTAGATTTCAAGGAAATCGATCTGCTGACAGCCTACATTTTAAATAACAGTTTTTAAATTCAGTCTTTAATTAAATCTCGAATCTCCATTCTAACTATTGATCACATACAACCAAACAGTTTTTAGGCAGTAAAGTAACATATATTACTATACCATAAGTAAAGATAGATTCTCGATTGATTTCAAATGATGTTACGAAAGACTTTCTAAAACTAACGAGATAGATAGACTATTGTTACTAATATGTTATATACTCTTGGGACCTAGAAATAAACTATTACCATTTGTGAGGTAAATTTCATGAAATTAAATGTTTCATTGATTAGTTATATTTAACAGTAAATTCCAGTAAACATGCCTGTTAAAAAAATCTCAGTTACATAAAGTAAAAACCACCATTTTCTTTAGAAAAAGATTATTTCCGTAGTACATCAACGACAATCTGTTTCGTTCCGTTCTGAGTTACAACCGTATCATAGTGATATTGCTAAACAGAATAAATGACAGAATAACTTTCGTATTTAATAAATTATGATGTTGAAAGACTAATATTTGAACGAAGAATATTCTTTTCGATAAATTCTCTTCAGGTTCGACAATTATATATCCAAACTAATAATCCGAAAAAGTGGCCAGGGTAAAGGCAAAGTACATCGTTTATGATGCGGTTAACAAGTTTAGCAATGAACTGCAAAATTGAGATAAAAAAATTAGTTGCTTATGTGGTTATTATATGTTGAGGGAAAACATCTGGTGCTTTAGCTGAATCCTTTCTGTCAGTTATTGCCAGTTTATCTACAATCCGATAAAGACTGAAGAATCATTTCCTGTACAACTTAAAGACTGATTTTTCATATCATTCAATCTAGGTAAAGTAGCCAATGTTATTTCTTCAAGCCCTTGGTATTGACCAATTTTTATTACCCATGTTGTTACGCAATCTGCGGGTTTAGTTAATGTACATCATGACACATTTTAGTCAGTTTGTATATTTTTATATTAGGCTAACAGAATGAATTATTCAAATACATTCATCAAGTTCATGTTATAGTTGGAATAAGAGTTAGTTGTCAGTTTAATTTCTCTAAGAGGAATATCATATTCACTAAGTTACAGATTATCTCTATTACTATGTTAACGAATGTCTTGAAGGCGACTACAAATTCATATAATGAACCAATCATGGCGTTAGAAATTTATACAGTATAAACATTTGTCATGTTTCATAGTAAACTAAGTTGACGATTATTGTTGTTATCTCAGCTATTAGTTTTAATGACTAGAATATGTAAAAGACATATTACCACAATTGGAATTAAAAATAGCTTACCTTAAACCTACCCTGGTAATATTAGCTTATTATCCAGAGTGATTAGGTTTCAAATTGTTTTCGCACTATTTTTATTATTATTATTATTATCCTTGTCTACTATTAACCCAAATCTATAGTCTAGTTGACCTCTTACTTTTATATATAAATGTTTCCTAACAAGTATATGTGTGATCAGTTTGTTCGAAATGTATTGCACTAATATATCACATAGTTCTGACAATCTTCGTCTTCTTATTACACTATTGAAATTTATCAAAGGGACTAATTGCTTTAAAGTTTATGGTTTAACTAATGGAAATAGTAAATCTGGTTTTTTTTGAAAACACAGTGAAATGTTCCAAACAAACTATAATAAGAAAGAGGGTCGATTAATTTATGCAAACTCATTCTCAAAATTTTCGTTTACTACGCTTAGCAAATAAACGTGTTTTGTTAAAAGTTCTTTGAAGTTCTAAAATATGAAATAAGTAACCATATTTTATCAAAAGTATTTCCAGTAATAACTTTTATGTACAATTACATTAATAGTCTTTTTATTCTGAAATCCGCTTGAAGGAACAAACAATTCAGCTTATGAAATGCTGTTAAATATAAAAATTAAACTTTAACTATGATATGTTAAATACGGCAATTTTTTTCTGAAACCAACTAGTTACTTGTCTTAGTTAAACAACTATTTAATAAAAAACAGAAATCGTTTGTGATTGACATTATTGGGTTACAAACAAATACTTTTTATGATATTTTCAATAATCAGTTGACAATATCTGTGCTGTATTGATGAAAAATAGTGGAGTTCTAAATTTACAATTGTACATCACCAGGGCAAGTCATTGTATTCAAGTGTTTATGTAAAGGAGTAACTAAACAAAAAATGTTGCCAAGATACTTTTTTTTGTTTAGATGGTTTATGAAAGATCATAATTTCAGGTTATCTAATTAATAATATTTCCTAAATTCATCCTTTAAAATCAAATACACTACTTGATATTGTGGGGAACTACTGAATACCGCCATAAGTGTTGTATAAGCTACTGGATAACTGTATAAACATTATTTTTGTAATAATGACTATGTTTATATAAGAACTTTCGTCTAAATTAGAGCGAATAGTTTCACAGTATTTGAAAGCCGAGTTGATGTAGGACATTAAATAGGAATAAGATATATTTGTAAAATCTCAGCAAATGAATTTGAAGTAAATCCAACGTTTCACCTGTCAATGTGGCAATCATTTCACATCATAAGTCTTACAAACTAATACATATACCTGGCAAGGAGATATCCCGTTGAAAAAGCTTGGACCAGTTTGCCAAGCGAAACACTGAATTTACTTCAAATTCATTCACTGAGATTTTACAAAGATATCTTATTCCTATTTAATGTCTAATAACTCATTGTTTTATATGTATACATACATTAGAAAACAACAATCATCATCTGACAATTTAATACTGTAGTAGGCTTTTGACGTCAACATTAAATATATATATATTTTGAAATATGTACAGAAATTGTAACTAACTTAACCATTAGAAATAATTGAATTATTTAACATATTCTTAACCATTAACTTGTATACTATAAAATTAATAAAACTGACTAATTCAAATGGATGATACATAATACTTCCAATCATCAAAACACCAACACCAACAAAAAACGCAACATCGAAATGAATTTCAAAAGTTGTATGTACTATTTGTTAGACATTCATTCTTGACATATTTTTAAAAATTATTTTTTTTTAAAAAAATAAAAAAAACAAACAAAACAAACTATTTATTTTGTTTATTTCTATCCATTTTTCATAAATTAAAACTAAAAGGAATTTCACAAATGAATCTATCCGTAACCCAGGGTCGTCTACCAAAAGACTGGAAGAACGCCACAGTAAGTCCAGTCTTCAAAACAGGCACAAAACATAAGCCTGAGAATTACCGACCAATTAGCCTAACTAGTGTGGTTGTTAAAATCTTAGAAAAGATTATTCGGAAGGAGCTGTTAAAGTATCTTGATGAAAACCGGATCCTCTCCGAAAAGCAGCATGGTTTTAGAACAGGTTACTCTTGTCTCACAAACTTATTAGTAGCTCGTGAAAGCTGGTGCGCTCTTAAGGACCAAAAGTTACCTATAGACGTAGCTTACATCGATTTCAGCAAAGCTTTCGACAAAGTTCCGCATAACCGGCTGTTATATAAGCTAAGGAATGTCGGGATTGGAGGCAATCTATTGATGTGGATAAAAGACTTCCTAGTTGGGCGTCAACAAAGAGTAAGGGTGAACTCCAAGTTGTCTAGCTGTGCTTAGTGGAGTTCCCCAGGGTACAGTTTTGGGGCCAGTGTTATTCCTCCTGTACGTAAATGACCTCCCTCGTCTACCATCGTCATCGGTCTTACTCTATGCTGACGATGTCAAGATATGGAGAGCGATACAAAGCAAGGGCGATAGCTTAGAACTTGAAAATGACCTGGAGAGATTATCTGAATGGTCTCAAACCTAGCAATTGCCGATAAACACTTCCAAGTGTATTGTGATGCATATTGGCCACCAGGGTACAGATACATACACGATGAATAACACTGAGTTACCTATTGTCCAGGCACACAATGACTTAGGCGTCATCGTTAGTCAAGACTTAAAGACTACTGCACACTGCCGTGCAATAGCTGCCAAAGTGGACGCATTTGTTGTAGTCTCTCAATTACCACGTTTTCTCCGAAATCCATTATCAACCGATCGTATCTGAGCATAAAGTACTGAAATTGGACCAGTGACCTTGAAATTCTTCAAACGTTTCTGACTGGCTCATCCATGAATTATAGTCTTGCCTAAAAAATACATTTGTTCCTAATTTCCTTGTCTATTTATTTTTCACTACATTATTATAAGTACATCATTACGGTACATCTACATTATGTAAATTAAGTTTTGTGACTGTCTGTGAATCTCGATAGTTGAAACTGTTGACCTCGTAACTGAGTAGTAAATCAATTATGAGGAAATAGATTTGTTAACAAAAATTGCTCTGTATACTGTTTAATTATCATCTGACTTGCACTAAGAAGTTTGATTTAAACAATTCAAGCTTCTCCGTTGATTCTAGGCAATCGTTTATACATGATTCATTCCAGTCTATAGATAATTGAAGATTTTCCATCAGTATCAAATGCGCGTTTGTAAAGCATAAATTTATGGACATTGGAAGAGAAATAAACAGAATTTACAGCACTCGCCCTGTCGAATCCAATTTACAACTTATAAAGAATTTTTTAATATGAAGATTATTGAGATATATGAATTAATTGAAATTTTCGATGTGCTGAAACTCACCATTAAGTTTAAAGATTATCATCAAAATATAAAGAGAATGTATTTATTAAACAACTTACAAAATTATCAAATTCACTTGCATTCTTTACCACGTGTGTAGTTCTTATTTTAAGGAACCTAATTTATAAGTTATTCTGAAGAAAACTGCATTTTGTAGATAGTGTGGTATTCGTTTTTCATGTGAAATTAGACATGTTCATTACAATGTAATTGAAAGTTTTTGGTAAAATTTAATTGATTCTTCAGGTCGAATTATTCCATTGATGACTTTAAATCGTTCTTTGAAAAGTCTATGGCCAACGTAAAGTTAATTTCCACTCGTCATTATGAAATAATGAGATATGGTTATACCTTAGGTAGAACTGTTGAAAACGACTGATAATATTCTATAACTTAAAAAATCATGAGTTTCTTGTATCAGTTTACCAAATAACATTATTTGTTAATGGAAACCTTCATTAATGTGATCAGATCTTCTTATATCATATCACTTGAAAATCATATAATCTGTTAGTAAAAAACCAATTCAAAATACGTTAAAATTTCGGAGTCTTAAATCAAGAATTACAATAATTATAAATACTTTTACTTTACTCGTTATGGTGAAGATTTGTACCTCAGGTGGATGATTTTGATGGAGTTTTGTTCTCTGAGCTGGATCGTTTGGTCATGTGGCATTCATCGTCCTTCTGAACGACATCATCAGCAAAAACTTCGGGTAGAAGTGAAGTGTTTGAATCTCATCACAGATTTAAGTTCAACAAGAATCAATCAACATCGAGGTACACAGGACAAGCTGTGAACCACATGTGGAGAAATTCAAGCATTTTACTCGTTATGTTTAGATATTTTTATTTAGATAACAACTATAAAAATATGGATATCAATTTTCAGTTCATGGTTATATCATTTTGTCATGTTGCATTTAAATCTGATTGGGATTCATGATAGAATCGTCGAAATATAATAAATCTTGTCAGTAATATTGGTTCGTTTTATTATATATATATATGAAATAGCGTTCTTCAGTAAAGGAAATTAACTGGTTGTTATCTCCAGGAACTAGGAGGTATGAGATATCTGTTTCGTGATAGACTGATAACTTTCAGAAGTAAACACTTTTAACTTCACAGCTGCATAATCCATGGCTATAAGTACAAAATATATCCATTTGTCATATTTGATTTGTTCATACTTTTGACTTTACTCCATTCGTGACGTAACACGATCTTTATTCAGTGTTTTTGTTTAGACATTACCTCATATTCGATTTCATTAGTTTTACAAATCACAATTTCTTACTAGCTCGATGACTATCACCAGTTAAAATAGGGTTTACATAGCAGTTGTAAAGAAAATTAAAATTACCATCGAATATATACACATTAGAATATGTTCATTACAGGTATATAACGTGAAATGTCAGATAAATTTCAAGAAACCCTAAATACTCCGGATCAATTTAGTTTTTTAAACCATTACTAACACTAAATAGTTCTCTGAAAAAACAAAAAACAAAACACAATTCTGTTCACCACAGGAGCTTTTTTCATTGAATGAAGCATAGAATGAAAGAAAGAACAAACTACTTATTTGAATTATCTGATTTTTTTTATTATACTAATAATTAATAGTAATAGTAATAATAATAATAATAAGAGCAACTATGTCAAGGATACAATTGAAATTTATTCATTTCAAAACAAATATTTTGTTAGTCAAATTACTTATTCAAAATATGTTAATCATTTAATGATACATTTTTGATGACAAATTCAATCTAATAAAACAATAGAATAGCTGACTATCAGGCAGTAGCTAGTTCAGTATGTATATTTATTCGTTGAAAATGAGATAGTTGTGTATAGGTCACAAAATTTCTTACTTGGTATTATTTTTAAATAATAAAAAGAAATAAAATTCATGATCATTTTTTGGAAAATATGTAGATTTCAGATTACTACTATTCATTGAAACAATAAGAACAATGAATTACATTGATAAACTACTGTCATAGAGTAAGTAACAACATGTTCCCCAAAATAATACATGGAGTTTGATCTTCTTTGCTTGAGTGTTGTATTCGCATATTGTGAGTTAATTTACGTAGTGATTAATAAAATTGATCTCAGAATGAAATTGATTTTTGAAATGATGGTTCTAGTTACTAAGTTATCATCATACACAAATGTTCGTCCATATGTCAAAAAATAGTTTGATAATAATTGAATATCACGTTTACATAGGACCATCAAATATAAGAATTATATTTGAAATGATTTCATCCACTGAAATTAAGGTAATTCAAACTTTTTGCTTGACTGATGGGTTCAAGCTCTTTTTCAGAGAATAACCATCGAAATTATCAAAATTATATAAGACTTTAAAAAAGTTTAGAAGTTCGTAGGATCATGTTCAAATGCTCATTTTATGTTAACATGTGGATCATTATATGTCAAATGTGTTGGAAATATGACAAATATATAAGTATATGAGCGTGTGTGCATATATACGTATGCTACTATTATTAAAGTCTAGTGAACAAATGAAGTCTTTTCACTACAGATAAGGACAAATAAATTGGTTTGTCTTTTTCACTTGATGAAGTATGTGTTGATTGAAAAAAGTTGAATGATAAGTAGTGTTGCCGAATAAAAGAAAGTTAAGAAATAAATCCAAACAAAGTACTTGACGAATGTTATGTGTAGCGTAAGTGGAAGTGAATAAGTAAGACTTGGGTTTTATTTGTTAATCAATATTTACCATAGTGTTACTTAGTGTATTTCATTTTTTTAATTCAGATTTTTAGGATTTACTCATACATAAGAATAACAATAAAACGAATTATCATTCGAAATTATCCTTGAATTAATGAATAATTTTAAATATCTTCCCCTTTGTACTCCTTAAGAAGGTGGTAACTTTGGGTATAAAAATTATACTTGAAACAATCTCATCGATTAAAATTCAAAAAAATTTTCAATGCTTTGGTCGACAAACTGATTTGAGCTTCTTCGACAAAGTTATCGAAGTTATCAAAGATAAATAAGATTTAAAACAAATCTTTTCAAACATTTCTCGAATTATGTTCAACTGTTAAATGACAAATATATCTCTGTGAAATTAAATGTGTTGAATGTAATGCGTTATATGTGAGAGAAACGTCCAGACAACTGAAAATGAAGGTGATGGAATACAAACAATGTCTTAAAAATGTTTATAATTATCGTAAGACATTAAGAAACTTAAAGATAGATTTGCAGTTGCACTAAACTCGTTAAAATAGGTTACATTATAATTTAACTGGAACTAAAAAACTTCAGAAAAATTTTATCTGTTGCGAAAACAAGTCTAAACCGAAGGCTTGTATGTATGAGCTGAGACTGAAACGACTGTGATATGGTGGAGATTTGTAGCTCAGGTGGGTGATTTTGATGTTGGTTTGTTCTCTGAGCTGGATGGTTTGGTCGTGGAGCTTTCATCGTCCTTCTGAACGACATGATCAGCACAAACTTCGGGTAGAAGTGAAGTGTTTGAATTTTTCCACATGTGATTCACAGCTTGTCCTGTGCACCTCGATGTTGATTGGTTCTTATTGACCTTAAATCTGTCATTGTTTATTTCTTTGTTTTGGTTGTATCTCCTATTGGTTTGATTTTTGCTCCTGTTTCTGCATAATTTTCTTGATTGGTTGATAGATTGGATTGATTTCAATGTGTTTGTTTATTGCTGATTGACCTGAGTGCCAAGCTTCTAAAAATTCTCTGGTATTTTTGGAATTGCCTCTGTCCAAAATCTGCACATTTTCCCAGTCGAATGTATGTCCGTAGTTGTCCACGTGTATTGATATGAGTGAAGAAATGTCGTGGCGTTTGACTGCTAATTGATGTTCATGTAGGCGAAGATGCAGGGGACGTCCGATTTGTCCGATGTAGTGTTTGTCGCAGTTGGTACAATTTATCTTGTAGATGATGTTTGTTTTGTTCTCTTTTGCCATTTCATCTTTTGGTTTGCATAAGATTGAGTGGAGGGACTTTGTTGGTTTGTGGGCTACACCTATTCCGAAGGTTTTCAGCAGCCTTGTTGTTGTTTCCGATATGCCTTTTATGTATGGTAGCGTGATCCTTTTGTTGATTTCTATACTTGATTTCGTTTCTGATGGTGTGTGCGACTGGTTTTTTTTTGATGAAATTGATTGGATATCCGTTCTTTTGAAGAATGGTTTTCAGGTGTTTTTCTTCAATTTTTTGTGCTGTGATTGTATTGCAGTGTGTCCTCGCCCTCTTGAACAAAGTTTGTACACAGTTGATTTTGTGAGTTCTTGAAACGACTGTAATGCTTTTTATTATCCCTAATGATAAACTTTGAAGGTATGATCATAAATAGTTAGGAATTAGTGATTGATCTTATTGTGATTGAAATATATATATAGTTCATCTTATTCATTGTCTTATTATGAAAGTTTGTCATAATGTCAACAATTAACAAAAGAAAATATTACTTTATTACTTATTGTTGCATCATACTGTTATCAGTTAATGCAAACATTGAAATAAGATAAATTTATTTTAAAATATTTTTGTATTCATTCACAATCTTTCAAATTATCGTTAACTACAGCTTTTAACTCCTAATTGTTCTCCTTCTTTTACAATCCAAGTTTTTTTTATTATTCATTCTAAAGTTCATCATGGATTCGGGTGTGTGTGTGTGTGTGTGTAAAGTAGTGTTCACAGGTTACTGTAAATTCTAATTGATTTAATATATGACTTTAAAAAAAACATGGAGCTATTGATTTAATATTATTTTTTTTAATTATTTCACTAGTCATATTTTTTGCCTAATGAACTCCATTGTATCCATACATCTAATCATTCAATTAAAATAATCATTGTTTCACAGCATGAATTTTAATTGAATATTGTATTATAATTAGTAATAATATTGAATAGTTTCATTATGAATATTTAGTTCTATTACTATATGAAATCATATTAAAGGTTTATTAAGAAAAATCGACGTCATTTCAGTCTGTAAAATTGATAAAATATATTGTGGTGATCAAGAAGACAAATGGGAGACAATCAAATGTATTTAAGCACAAATTACAGACTATCTGACAACCATACAGTAAACAATTAAATTGTGAACTATCAATCAATTGTCTCAATTTTGACTGTTCCTTCTGTCAATATCAATCCATCTTCTCTAATTTCATTGTTCATTTTAGTTCTTTCCTTATCTATCTTCTGCCAAAATACATTCTATGCTTGACCATCACCATATGCTACTTATGTGGATATATGTAACCCACATCACAATATTAGTAATATGTACTCAGGAATATAAACTTAGTTATCAAGATTTTATGGAAATTTTTTTTTAGGATTAAACATCTCATCTTCAAAGCATGAAAAGATAATTGACTAGTATTTGACGAAGCATTTTGTTGTAGAATATACTTATTACAAAATTTTCATTTTACTCACTTATATTAACGAGTGTTATCAGAAGAAACTCCACCTGTAGCTCCTCCGGGGGTTACTACCTGTCCCAAGCCCGGGTAAAGGACGGGGGTTGGGCATGGGGGTTAGCGACCCCATCTCGTAGAAAACCAACTCGCTAAAAAAACGCTAACCAGAAAAGCAATCAGAAGAAAACAATAAAAAGTATTGACAGAAGTTAAACATTTTATAACCGATTTCAATAATGATGATCTTTCATAAACTTTATAGATCTATACAGTTTATAAAAGAAAATTATAATAATAAACTATATTTTAATATTTTAGTTAAGAAAATGTATCATGTTTTTGTATGTATGTATGTTTCAATAGATTTGTAATATTTATTCTATGATCTATACTACTTTGAAATAATGATTTATGACTAGTTTTTTTCAAAAATTAGTACAAATGACTTATTTATTGACTTTTGAAGGTACTCACAACTTTCTAAGAAAATGTGTCAGTTTTCTTTCTTTTTTTTAATACTAAAAATGGGAATATTATCTTTATATTTGAAAAGTATAACATAGTATATTAATAATTCCAATGAAAATAAAACTAACATATGATCAATAGACACTAAATGAAACATTAATGTAAAGAAGAATACTTAAACAAGAACGCTTGTGAGCACTTATTTGGTTATCATCATTTATCAATAATATCTCAGTTTAATTATGAAATATATATTTGCACAGGATTCAGTGACGTTAGGTATGAAGATTTTATTGCTCTTAGAAAATCTCCTTTCATTAGGACAATAGATGTACGTTTCTTCATTAATTATGACTATTTAACAATGTTCACTATTAGCTGTCCACCGAGTTTGAATATCTGACTCTGAAATTCTCCCGTAGTATAATATTTAATTAGAACAGCAACTTAATTTGGAGTGATGTTCGTGTAGTATAAAAAAAGTTATGAAATACTTAATTTAAATAAAGACAGAACAAATATTGATGCAGAATAATATGAATTCATTATATTTCGTGGTTTCTCATCAGCTGCTTACAACCAAATATCTATTAGAATTTTAGCATTGGGGTAATAAATAGTGTGAAACAATTGACATAATTGAATGTAAAGGATTGGAATGACAAAAGGTTATCAATGATAACTATATATATATATATATATATATATATATATATGCAAGGAAAGGTCAGAAGTTATTAGGAATTAGAATGAAGGAAGTATAAAGGGTGGGTGGCGTAATCGATGAGTGGAGTTCAAAGACAGATAAGGTCAAATGTGTGATAATTTTAGCGGTAATGAAGGAGTCATGGAATTAAAAACAAATAGGGTGAGTTACGTAATAATTGAATAAAACTTGGAGAGTTCATATAATTTAAAAGAGACAAGTGAGCGGAAGTGTGTTGAGAGAAAGGGTGGTTTAAGAATTGTGTAATGGAAGAGGAATGTAATAAAAAACTAAATATTGACCAAAATAAAACTGATATCGAAAAAAAACTGAAACAAAAATGGATTATCAGAAGGGGTTTTGTGGAGATTTGGTTTTTTCTTACATAGTTGTAAGCGTGAGTCAATTGAAGCTAGACCACCATGGAAAACCTGGAAACACTGGACGGCCGTTTCGTCCTGTTATGAGACTCCTCAGCAGTGCGCACCCACGAACCCGCTCTCGCGAGATTCGAACCCAGGACCTACCAGTCTCGAGCCGGAGCCCTTAACCGATAGACCACTGAGCTGGCATCCAACGGTGTTAATGTCTAACTTCAACTGATCCACGAAGTTGAGCAACCATTCACCAATTGTCTTCAGTGGGTTCCTATCTCACAACAGACGTGGTTTTGAACTCCACTGGTCACTGCTTCTCACTAGAGCTCCTAGATATACTTCTCGAAGCCAGTCACTAGTGAGCATATGATTATATTAATTATCAGAAGGGGTTTTGTGGAGATTTAGTATTTTTTTTCATAGTTGTAAGCGTGAGTCAATTGAAGCT